>NC_135802.1:26573138-26663963 GCF_964213995.1 Mustelus asterias | reverse complement strand
AAAGGGGACAATCTCCACAAACATCCCCAAAAATAAAATATTTATTCCCCGTCAACTTGGAGGGGAAAAGAAAATAAAAGTGAGGCGGGGTTTGGGGGGGGGGGGGTTGGTGCTCAGGGGGCTGGAGTGAAATAAATAAAACAAAGAGAGGCTGGGGCCGGCCGGCTGGGAGGGAGGGATCGGCCTAGCCGGCCGCCTGCAGCCTCCCCCCCTCCGCCTCACTCCCCGGCGCTGCCACTGACCCCGAGCGGCGAGGCCGCCCTCAGCGACAGGGAGGCGCCGCCATGTTCCCGGCCCCGCACCGACACACACACAGATCCGGCCCCCGGCTCCGCCGGGCCCGCTGCCCCCGCCGCACTGCTCCCTCACTCACTCACTCCCCTCCGCTCACCTCCAGCCCCTCCGTCCCCGGGCTCTGTGGCAGCCCAGGCCGCTGTCCCGCCTCCTGTTTTCCCCCAGCCGGAGCCGCTGCTCTCGCTCCCGGGGCTCGGACTCGCTCCGCCGCCGATTCCCCACTCCCGCTTCTCGGCTCCACATCAACAGGAGCCCGGCGGCGCCCCCCACCGCCAGCGGCCCGCACTGCAGCAGCAACCTGCACCCCTGGACCCTCCCCCCCAGCCTCCTTCCAACATCAGGACCCTCCCCCCCAGCCTCCCTCCAACATCAGGACCCTCCCCCCCAGCCTCCCTCCAACATCAGGACCCTCCCCCCCAGCCTCCCTCCAACATCAGGACCCTCCCCCCAGCCTCCCTCCAACATCAGGACCCTCCCCCCAGCCTCCCTCCAACATCAGGACCCTCCTCCCAGCCTCCCTCCAACATCAGGACCCTCCCCCCAGCCTCCCTCCAACCTCAGGACCCTCCCCCCAGCCTCCCTCCACCTCAGGACCCTCCCTCCAACCTCAGGACCCTCCCCCCCAGCCTCCCTCCAACATCAGGACCCTCCCCCCAGCCTCCCTCCAACATCAGGACCCTCCCCCCAGCCTCCCTCCACCTCAGGGCCCTCCCCCCAGTCTCCCTCCACCTCAGGACCTCCCTCCCCCAGCCTCCCTCCACCTCAGGACCTCCCCCCCCAGCCTCCCTCCACCTCAGGACCCTACCCCCCAGCCTCCCTCCACCTCAGGACCCTCCCCCCCAGCCTCCCTCCACCTCAGGACCCTCCCCCCCAGCCTCCCTCCAACCTCAGGACCCTCCCTCCACCTCAGGACCCTCCCCCCAGCCTCCCTCCACCTCAGGACCCTCGCCTCAGGACCCTCCCCCCAGCCTCCCTCCGCCTCAGGGCCCTCCCTCCAGCCTCCCTCCACCTCAGGACCTCCCCCCAGCCTCCCTCCACCTCAGGACCTCCCCCCCCCCAGCCTCCCTCCACCTCAGGACCCCCCCCCCAGCCTCCCTCCACCTCAGGACCTCCCCCCCCCAGCCTCCCTCCACCTCAGGACCTCCCCCCCCAGCCTCCCTCCACCTCAGGACCCTACCCCCCAGCCTCCCTCCACCTCAGGACCCTCCCCCCCAGCCTCCCTCCAACCTCAGGACCCTCCCTCCACCTCAGGACCCTCCCCCCAGCCTCCCTCCACCTCAGGACCCTCGCCTCAGGATGCTCCCCCCAGCCTCCCTCCGCCTCAGGGCCCTCCCCCCAGCCTCTCTCCACCTCAGGACCTCCCCCCAGCCTCCCTCCACCTCAGGACCCCCCCCCCAGCCTCCCTCCACCTCAGGACCTCCCCCCCCCCAGCCTCCCTCCACCTCAGGACCCCCCCAGCCTCCCTCCACCTCAGGACCTCCCCCCCCCAGCCTCCCTCCACCTCAGGACCTCCCCCCCCAGCCTCCCTCCACCTCAGGACCCTACCCCCAGCCTCCCTTCACCTCAGGACCCTCCCCCCAGCCTCCCTCCAACCTCAGGACCCTCCCTCCACCTCAGGACCCTCCCCCCAGCCTCCCTCCACCTCAGGACCCTCACCTCAGACCCTCCCCCCAGCCTCACTCCGCCTCAGGACCCTCCCCCCATCCTCCCTCCACCTCAGGACCACCCCCCCACCAGCCTCCCTCCACCTCAGGACCTCCCCCCAGCCTCCCTCCACCTCAGGACCCTCCACCCAGCCTCCCTCCACCTCAGGACCCTCCCCCCAGCCTCCCTCCACCCTCAGGAGCCTCCCTCCACCTCAGGACCCTCCCCCCCCAGCCTCCCTCCACCCCAGGGACCCTCCCCCCCAGCCTCCCTCCACCTCAGGACCCTCCCCCCCAGCCTCCCCCCACCTCAGGACCCTCCCCCCCAGCCTCCCCCCACCTCCGGACCCTCCCTCCTCCCCCCAGCCTCCCCCCACCTCAGGACCCTCCCTCCCCCCCAGCCTCCCCCCACCTCAGGACCCTCCCTCCCCCCCAGCCTCCCCCCACCTCAGGACCCTCCCTCCCCCCAGCCTCCCCCCACCTCAGGACCCTCCCTCCCCCCAGCCTCCCCCCACCTCAGGACCCTCCCCCCCATCCACCCCCCACCTCAGGACCCTCCCTCCCCCCCCAGCCTCCCCCCACCTCAGGACCCTCCCCAGCCTCCCACCACCTCAGGACCCTCCCCAGCCTCCCTCCACCCCAGCCTCCCTCCACCCCAGCCTCCCTCCAGCCCAGCCTCCCTCCACCTCAGGACCCTCCTCCCCCAGCCTCGCTCCCCCCCAGCCTCCCTCCACCTCAGGACCCTCCCTCCACCTCAGGACCCTCCCCCCAGCCTCCCTCCACCTCAGGACCCTCCCCCCAGCCTCCCTCCACCTCAGGACCCTCCACCCAGCCTCCCTCCACCTCAGGACCCTCCCCCCAGCCTCCCTCCACCTCAGGAGCCTCCCTCCACCTCAGGACCCTCCCCCCCAGCCTCCCTCCACCTCAGGACCCTCCCCCCCAGCCTCCCTCCCACCTCAGGACCCTCCCCCCCCCAGCCTCCCCCCACCTCAGGACCCTCCCTCCCCCCAGCCTTCCCCCACCTCAGGACCCTCCCTCCCCCCCAGCCTCCCCCCACCTCAGGACCCTCCCTCCCCCCCAGCCTCCCCCACCTCAGGACCCTCCCTCGCCCCCAGCCTCCCCCCACCTCAGGACCCCCCCCCGCCTCCCCCCACCTCAGGAACCCCCCCAGCCTCCCCCCACCTCAGGACCCTGCCCCCAGCCTCCTTCCACCTCAGAACCCTCCCCCCAGCCTCCCTCCACCTCAGGACCCTCCTCCCACCTCAGGACCCTCCCCCCAGCCTCCCCCCACCTCAGGACCCTCCCCCCACCGCAGGACTCTCCCCCCAGCCTCCCTCCACCTCAGGACCCTCCCCCCCAGCCTCCCTCCACATCAGGTCCCTCCCCCCAGCCTCCCTCCACCTCAGGACTCTCCCCCCAGCCTCCCTCCACCCCAGGGCCCTCCTCCTCCCAGCCTCCCTCCATCCCAGACACTCCACCCCCCCCCCCCCTCCACCCCAGGACACTCCCTCCCTCCACCCCAGGACACTCCACTCACCCCGCTCCATCCATCCCAGGACACTCCACCCCCCCTCCCTCCACCCCAGGACACGCCCCCCCCCCTCCATCCCAGGACACTCCACCCCCCCTCCCTCCCTCCCTCCACCCAAGGACACGCCCCCCCCTCCTTCCCTCCCGCCACCCCAGGACACGCCCCCCCTCCCTCCCTCCCTCCACCACAGGACAGGCCCCCCCTCCCCCTGTCAGCCTCAGGACACGCCCCCCTCCCTCCACCCCAGGACACGACCCCCCCTCCACCCCAGGACACGACCCCCCCTCCACCCCAGGACACTCCACCCCGCCTCCCTCCGCACCAGGACACCCCCCCCCCCCCCCCGCCCCCCCCTCCACCCCAGGACGCTCACCTCCCCCCACCCCAGACACTTTCCCCCCCCCCCCCACCCCAGGACACTCTCCCACCCCCCCTCCACCCCAGGACTCTTTCCCCCCCCCCCAACCCCTGGACACTCCCCCCCCCCCCCCCCCCCCCCCCCCTCCTTTTCTCCCCCTCCTCCCCCTCCACCCCAGGACACTCCCCCCCTCCCACCCCCCCCCCTCCTCCCGTCCTCCCTCCCCTCCCCCCCCCTCCCCCTCCTCCCGTCCTCCCCCCTGCCCTCCCCGCCCCCTCCCCCCCCCTCCCCTCCTCCCGTCCTCCCCCCTGCCCTCCCCGCCCCCTCCTCGCCCCCTCCCCTCCTCGCCCCCTCCCCTCCTCGCCCCCTCCCCTCCTCGCCCCTCCCCTCCTCGCCCCCTCCCCTCCTCGCCCCCTCCCCTCCTCGCCCCCTCCCCTCCTCGCCCCCTCCCCTCCTCGCCCCCTCCCCTCCTCGCCCCCTCCCCTCCTCGCCCCCTCCCCTCCTCGCCCCCTCCCCTCCTCGCCCCCTCCCCTCCTCGCCCCCTCCCCTCCTCGCCCCCTCCCCTCCTCGCCCCCTCCCCTCCTCGCCCCCTCCCCTCCTCGCCCCCTCCCCTCCTCGCCCCCTCCCCTCCTCGCCCCCTCCCCTCCTCGCCCCCTCCCCTCCTCGCCCCCTCCCCTCCTCGCCCCCTCCCCTCCTCGCCCCCTCCCCTCCTCGCCCCCTCCCCTCCTCGCCCCCTCCCCTCCTCGCCCCCCTGCCCTCCTCGCCCCTCCCCTCCTCGCCCCCTCCCCTCCTCGCCCCCTCCCCTCCTCCCCCAGGACACTCCACCCCCCTCCCTCCGCCCCATGACACTCCACCCCCCCTCCCTCCCTGCGCCCCAGGACACTCCCCTCCCCACTCTCCCCCCCCCCCACCCCAGGAGACACCCCCCTGACCCCGAGACACTCCCCAGCCCAGGACACACCCCCCCAACCCAACCCCAGGACACCCCCCCCAAACCCCAGGACACTACCCCCCCCCCCCCCCCCCCCCACACCCAGGACACTATCCCCCCCCACCCCCCCACCACCTTCCCTCCACCCCAGGACCCTCCCCCCTCACCCCCACGGACACTCCCTCCACCCCCGGACACTCCCCCCCCCCCCCCCCCCCACCCCACTCCTCCACCCTCCCTCCACCCCACCCCTCCACCCCAGGGCACTCCCCTCCACCCTCCCTCCACCTCAGGACACTCCCCCCTCACCCACCCTCCACCCCAGGACACTCCCCCTGGCCTCCGTCCACCTCAGGACACTCCTCCCTTTACCTCAGGACATTCCCCTCCACCCCAGGACACTACCCCCAACCTTCCTCCATCCCAGAACACCCTCCGACCCCCCTCCACCTCAGGACACTCCCCCCGTCATCAGGCTACTCCCCCAGCCTCCCTCCACCTCAAGACACTCCTCCCTCCCTCCCTCCCTCCCTTTACCTCAGGACATTCCCTCCACCCCAAGTCCGTCCTCCCACCCTCCCTACACCTCAGGACACTCCTCCCATTCTCTCTCCACCTCAAAACAGCCTCCCTCCACCTCACGACACTCCTCTCAGCCTCCCTCCCCCTCAGTAAACTCTTCTCAGCCTCCCTCCTCTTCAGGACAGTCCTCCCAGCCATCCCTCCACCTCAAAACACTCCTCATGGCCTCCGTCCTCCTCAAAACATCCTCTCCACCTCCCTCCACCTCAATACATTCCTTGCATCCTCCCTCCTCCTCAAAACATCCCCAAACCCTCTCGCTAACGCAAAGCCCGCCCCATACCTCCATCTCCCTCCACCTTCCCCACCTCAAAACACCCTTCTGTGGTGAATGTGGAGTGTGTTATTTTAACGTAGTTCAGCAGAAGACCTGACTTGAGGGACCAATAGGAACTGAGAGTGAACTGAGATCACACCAGAGCGAATTCTCTCTCAGAACCTTCGAACACCAGACATTTTCTGCCTCTCTGCAGAATGCCAATTTTTCCAGGTCAATTGTGTATTCCACGCCACTGGCACTTTAATCATTCAATTGGATCCCTGTAATCAATCAATACCTTTTGTTTTTAATGAAGTCTGAGACCTCTTGACCATACCATAACAACCATAAGATAACACTTCCCCCCCCAACCCCCAAAACTCCCCTGTGCCCTCCCTCCACCTCAGAACAAGTCTCCAACCTAACTCCCTCCACCTTCCCCACCTCAAAACACCCCATCTCAAAACACCTCCGAGACTCTTATTCCACCTCAAAACATACCTTCACACTCACTCCACCTCAAAAAACCCTTCGCCCTCTTCCTCCAAACTCCTCCCTGCTATCCAACTCTAAACACCCCTTCCACCTCCTATTCCAATGCCTTCCCTTCCCTCCTCCGATGGCTCTGACATCCATCATTATGAAATGCTTCGAAAGGTTAGTCATGGGAAAAATCAATTCCTGCCTCCCAGAGTGCCTGGATGCACTACAGTTTGCCTACCGCCGCAACTAGTCCACAGCAGATGCCATCTCCCTGATCCTGCACTCAATCCTGGAACACCTAGAGAACAAAGACACCCATGAGAGACTCCTGTTCATAGACTACAGCTCAGACTTCAACACCATTATTCCGATAAGACTCATCTCCAAACTTCATGGCCTGGGGCTCGGCTCTTCCCTCTGCAACTGGATCCTAGACTTCCTAACTCACGGACCACAATCAGTAAGGATAGGCAACAACAACACCTCCTCCACGATCATCCTCAACACCGGTGGTCCGCTAGGCTGTGTCCTCAGCCCCTTACGATACTCCTTATACACCTGTGACTGTGTGGCCAAATTCCCCTCCAACTCAATTTTCAAGTTTGCTGACGACATCACCATTGTGGGTCAGATCTCAAACAATGACAAGACAGTACAGGATAAAGATAGAGAATCTGGTGAACTGGTGCGATGACAATAATCTATCCCTCAATGTCAGCAAAATGAAGAATATAGTCATCGACTTCAGGAAGAGTAGTGGAGGACATGTCCCTGTCTACATCAATGGGGATGAAGTAGAAATGGTCAAGTGATTCAAGTTTTTGGATGTCCAGATCACCCCAACAACCTGTCTTGGTCCCTCCATGCCGACGCTTTAGTTAAGAAAGCCCACCCATGCCTCTACTTTCTCAGGAGACTAATGAAGTTTGGCATGTCCGCCACAACTCTCAACAACTTCTTCAGATGCACCATAGAAAGCATTCTTTCTGGTTGCATCACAGCTTGGTATGGCTCCTGCTCTGTCCAAGACCGCAGTAAGCCCAGTCCATTACTCAAACCAGCCTCCCATCCATTGACACTGTCTACACTTCCCGCTGCCTCGGAAAAGCAGCCAGCATAATCTAGGACCACATGCACTCCGGACATTCTCTCTTCCACCTTCTTCCATCAGGAAAAAGATACAAAAGTCTGAGCACACGTACCAACCGACTCAAGAACAGCTTCTTCCTGCTGCTGTCCGACTTTTGAATGGATCTACCGTACATTAGGCTGATCTTTCTCTAAACCCCAGCTATGTAGCATTACATTCTGCACTCTCACCTTTCCTTCCCTATGTGCGGTATGCTTTGTCTGTACAGCGTGCAAGAAACAAGAGAACAAAGAAAATTACAGCACAGGAACAGGCCCTTCGGCCCTCCAAGCCTGCACCGACCATGCTGCCCGACTTAACTAAAACCTCCTACCCTTCCGGGAACCATATCCCTCCATTCCCATCCTATTCATGTATTTGTCCAGACGCCCCTTAAAACTCACTATCGTATCTGCTTCCACTACCTCCCCTGGCAACGGGTTCCAGGCACCCACCACCTTCTGTGTAAAAAAATCTGCCTCGTACATCTCGTTTAAACCTTGCCCCTCGCACCTTAAACCTATCCCCCCTAGTAATTGACTCTTCCACCCTGGGAAAAAGCTTCTGACTATCCACTCTGTCCATGCCTCTCGTAATCTTGTAGACTTCTATCAGGTCACCCCTCAACCTCCGTCGTTCCAGTGAGAACAAACCAAGTTCCTCCAACCTCTCCTCATAGCTAATGCCCTCCATACCAGGCAACAGCCTGGTAAATCTTTTCTGTACCCTCTCCAAAGCCTCCACATCCTTCTGGTAGTGTGGTGACCAGAATTGAACACTATATTCCAAGTGCGGCCTAACTAAGGTTCTATAAAGCTGCAACATGACTTGTCAATTTTTAAACTCAATGCTCCGGCCGATGAAGGCAAGCATGTCGTGTGCCTTCTTGACTACCTTCTCTACCTGCATTGCCACTTTCAGTGACCTGTGTACCTCTACACCCAGATCCTTTGCCTATCAATTCACTTAAGGCTTCTGCCATTTGCTCCATATTTCCTGTCTGTATTAGACCTTCCAAAATGCATTATCTCACATTTGTCCAGATTAAACTCCATCTGCATTCTCCCCGCCCCAGTCTCCAACTGATCTATATCCTGCTGTATCCTCTGATGGTCCTCATCGCTATCCGCAAATGCACCAAACTTCCATTAAATTTACCAATCAAACCAGTTACATTTTGCTCCAAATCATTTATATATATTACAAATAGCAACAGTCCCAGCACTGATCCCTGAGGAACGCCACTTGTCACAGCCCTCCATTCAGAAACGCACCCTTTCACTGCTACCCTCTGCCTTCTTTGACTGAGCCAGTTTTGTATCCACTTTGCCAGCTCACCTCTGATCTAATACGACTTCACCTTCTGCACTCTACCCTCATCATCATCTTCGTCACTTCCTCGAATATATACAGTGACAAGTATATATTAGTACACTTGTCACTGTATACTAATACATGTGACAATAATAGAATCCCTACTGTGCAGAAGGAGGCCAATCGGCCCATTGAGTCTGCACCGACAACAATCCCACCCAGGCCCTATCCCTGTAACCCCACATATTTACTCTGCTAATCCCTCTAACCTACGCATCCCGGGACACTAAGGGGCGATTTAACATGGCCAACCAACCTAACCCACACACCTTTGGACTAATAAATCAAATCAAATCAATCCCTATCATGTCCACCACCCTTTCCCCTGTCCTGTCCCCTTCCTCTCCCCCTCCACCTCCTTCTGCTTCCTCAGCCTCATCAACCTTCACCTTCTCTTTAACCTCCTTCCTGCCTGCTATTTCAATATTCTCTCCAACCTCCACCTGTTGCACCTCCCTATTCAACCTCCTCCCTCCCCCACATTGAAACCCCTTCACAATTTGCTGATGACACCAAAGTCGGTGGTGTGGTAGACAGTGAGGAAGGGTGTCGTAGTTTGCAGGAAGACTTAGACAGGTTGCAAAGTTGGGCCGAGAGGTGGCGGATGGAGTTTAATGCGGAGAAGTGTGAGGTAATTCACTTTGGTAGGAATAACAGATGTGTTGAGTATAGGGCTAACGGGAGGACTTTGAATAGTGTGGAGGAGCAGAGGGATCTAGGTGTATGTGTGCATAGATCCCTGAAAGTTGGGAATCAAGTAGATAAGGTTGTTAAGAAGGCATATGGTGTCTTGGCGTTTATTGGTAGGGGGATTGAATTTAGGAGTCGTAGCGTTATGTTGCAACTGTACACAACTCTGGTGCGGCCGCACTTGGAGTACTGTGTGCAGTTCTGGTCCCCACATTACAGGAAGGATGTGGAGGCTTTGGAGAGGGTGCAGAGGAGGTTTACCAGGATGTTGCCTGGTATGGAGGGGAGATCCTATGAGGAGAGGCTGAGGGATTTGGGATTGTTTTCGCTGGAAAGGCGGCGGCTAAGAGGGGATCTTATTGAAACATATAAGATGATTAGAGGTTTAGATAGGGTGGATAGTGATAGCCTTTTTCCTCTGATGGAGAAATCCAGCACGAGGGGGCATGGCTTTAAATTGAGGGGGGGTAGTTATAGAACCGATGTCAGGGGTAGGTTCTTTACCCAGAGGGTGGTGAGGGATTGGAATGCCCTGCCAGCATCAGTTGTAAATGCGCCTAGTTTGGGGGCGTTTAAGAGATCCGTAGATAGGTTCATGGACGAAAAGAAATTGGTTTAGGTTGGAGGGTCACAGTTTTTTTTTTTAACTGGTCGGTGCAACATCGTGGGCCGAAGGGCCTGTTCTGCGCTGTAATGTTCTATGTTCTATGTTCTATGTTCTATGCCCACCTACCCCTCTCCAAATCTCCTCCATTCCAACTCACTCCCCTGAACCTCCACTACCCCTTCTCCGCTGTCTTTTTCCATTCCTCTTCCTCCTCTCTACCTCTCTCCCCCTCCCTCACCTGCTCCTTCAATCCCCTCCCCTGTCCACCTTCAAACCCTTCCTTTAATATCTGCCTCCTTGTGCTTCTTTAATCTCCCCCATTCCCAACTCCTTCTTCCAACTTCCAACTCCAATTCTTACTTCCATGCCCTCCGATCCTCTACCTCCAAACTTTTCCTACCCCTCATCTCTAATCCCCTCCATCTCCAATCCCTCATGCCAAACACTACCTCCAAACACTTCTCCCTCCCCTTCCTGGACCTCCAATCCCCTCTCCACGTGTACCTCTAATCCCTCCTCCTCCCCAAATCGTCTTCCAAACTGTTCTCCCATTCCCCACCATTCTACCTCCTCCAATTCCCTTTTTAAAGTTGCTGTTAAAAAGTTGCTGTGTGTATCAAAAAGAGCAGTAATCCTAATACTGACCCCTAGGGACATCACTCTGTACTTCTGTCCAGTCTGAAAAAACAAGCTTATCACAACTCTGCTTCCTGTCCCTTAGCCTATTTTGTATCCACTTAGAGCCTGCTCCTTTAATCCTATGGGCTTCAATTTTCTTTGTGTGGTATGCTTGTCAAATGTCTTTTGAAAGTCCAGTCACTCAACATTACCTGCACTACCCTCATCAAGCCTCTCCCTCAATTATCAGTAGTTTTGAGACCCTTAGGCAAACTTGCAGGCAGCCAGAGCTTTTAGCAACTGTACAGGCATGTGCGTCCGACCACATTTATCAGACTGTAAAATGTTGTTGCACGAGCTATGGTTAATACTATTGGGAAACCCCCATACATTTAGTCTGGGCTATTTCTTTCCCCTCCCTTGTTTATACCTTTGGAGCTTCCTTCCTGGGTTGGCACAGTGGTTAGTGATGCACTATCAATTATGACACGAAGACTCCTGTGAGTGAGGGAAAGTAATAGGCTTGATCAGTCGCTGTGACCGCCGCAGTACTGGTTGGGGTGTTGCCTCCAATGGCAGAGTGGAGCCGCTCGAATCCGCCGTCGTCCCTTCTGGTCTGGTCCTGCGTGGTGACTCTGGGGGCTCAGGCGAGCTGCGTACAATAGGCAAAGATGTAAGCGGACCTGGTGCTACCTGAACAGAGGGGTTTAGGGATGTGGGGTGGGGGGTCATAGTGGGCTCCGGGGCACCCGCAGGCGCCAGGTCCCGGATAGAGACCGTGTCCTCCCGCCCATCGTGGTATGCCACATAGGCATATTGGGGGGTGGCATGGAGGAGCTGGACTTTTTCAACTAGGGGGTCCGACTTATGGGGTCGTACATGCCTCCGGAGCAGAACGGAACTTGGGTACGCCAGCCACGATGGTAGTGCGATTCCCGAGGAGGACTTCCTCGGGAAAGCAAACATCCGCTCATGGGGGGTGGCGTTGGTGGCCGTACACAGGAGGGACCTAATTGAATGCAGTGCATCGGGGAGGACTTCTTGCCAGCGGGAGACTGGAAGGCCTTTAGACCGTAGCGCTAGTAAAACGGCCTTCCAGACTGTCGCGTTCTCCCTCTTTACCTGTCCTGGGGTTGTAGCTGGTAGTCCTACTCGAGGCCATGCCCTTGGAGAGCAGGTACTGACGCAGCTCATCGCTCATGAATGCGGATCCCCGGTCGCTGTGGATGTAGTTAGGGTAACCGGACAGGGTGAAGAGGCCGTGCAGGGCCTTGACGACCGTGGTTGAGGTCATGTCCGAGCAGGGGATGGCAAAGGGGAATCGGGAGTACTCATCTATGATGTTGAGGAAATAGATGTTGCGGTCAGAAGAAGGAAGGGGCCCTTTGAAATCGCGCTGAGGCGTTCAAAGGGGCGGGTGGCTTTTATGAGGTGTGCCCGGTCCGGCCGATAGAAGTGCGGCTTACATTCTACGCAGATCGGATGGTGTCTGGTTATAGACCGGACGTCCTCAACAGAATAGGGCAGATTACAGGCCTTAATAAAATGGTAGAGCCTGGTGACCCCCGGGTGACAGAGGTCATTGTGGAGAGTCTGTAGTTGGTTCACCTGTGCGCTGGCACATGTTCCGCGAGACAGAGCGTCCGGAGGCTCATTGAGCTTCCCGGGCCGGTATAAGATATCATAATTGTAGGTGGAGAGCTCAATCCTCCACCTCAGTATCTTATCATTCTTAATCTGGCCCCTCTGCGCGTTGTTGAACATGAACGCCACTGAACGTTGGTCCGTGAGCAAGGTGAACCGTCGGCCAGCTAGGTAGTGGCGCCAGTGTCGCACTGCTTCGACGATGGCCTGAGCCTCCTTCTCGACTGAGGAGTGTCGGATTTCTGAGCCTTGAAGGGTTCGTGAGAAGAAGGCTACGGGTCTGCCTGCCTGGTTGAGGGTGGCGGCCAGGGCGAAGTCAGACGCATCACTCTCCACCTGAAAGGGGATTGACTCATCCACAGCGTGCATTGTGGCCTTTGCGATGTCCGCTTTGATGGGGTTGAAGGCCGAGCGGGCCTCTCCCGACAGGGGAAAAAGGGTGCATTTGATAAGCGGACGGGCTTTATCCGCGTAATTAGGTACCCACTGGGCGTAGTATGAGAAGAAGCCCAGGCATCTCCTCAGTGCTTTAAGAGTGGTGGGGAGGGGAAGTTCTATGCGCATGTGGTCGGGATCGGGGCCGATGACCCCGTTTTCCACCACATATCCCAGGATGGCGAGACGGTGAGAGCGAAAAACACACTTCTCCTTATTATAGGTCAGATTTAGGAGAGCGGCCGTACGGAGGAATTTATTACGGTTGGCGTCGTGGTCCTGCTGATCATGGCCGCAGATGGTGATGTTATCCAGGTACGGGAAGGTAGCCGGCAGCCCATTCTGGTCCACCATTCGGTCCATTTCGCGCTGGAAGACCGAGACCCCATTGGTGACACCGAAGGGGGCCCTAAGAAAGTGGTAGAGGCGGCCATCCGCCTCGAAAGCAGTATATTTGCGGTCCTCCGGGCGGATGGGGAGCTAGTGGTAGGTCGATTTGAGGTCAATCGTGGAGAACACCCGGTATTGCGCAATCCGATTGACCATGTCGGATATGCGCGGAAGGGGATACGCATCCAGCTGCGTGTACTGGTTGATGGTCTGACTATAATCGATGATCATCCGGTGTTTCTCCCCAGTTTTGACCACTACCACCTGCGCTCTCCAGGAGCTGGTGCTCGCCTCAATGATCCCTTCCTTCAGGAGCCACTGGACCTCGGACCTAATGAAGGTCCTGTCCCCCGCACTGTACCGTCTGCTCTTAGTGGCAATGGGCTTACACTCGGGGGTGAGGTGTTTGAATAGCGGTGGAGGGGTGACTTGGAGGGTTGAAAGGCCGCAGGTGGTGCACGGTGGGTAATTTAGGAACTGTGGGTTGCAGACAGAGATCGGGGAAAGAGGCCCGTTGTACTGTAGCGTGACACTCTTAAGATGGGTCATGAAATCGAGCCCTAAGAGTACGGGAGCGCAGAGGTGTGGGAGCACCAGGAGCTTAAAATTTGGGTAACCGGTCCCCCGAACCGTAAGAGTCACCACACAGTACCCGAGGACATCCACAGAGCGGGACTTTGAGGCCAAGGAGATAGTTTGTTTGACTGGCCGTACCGAAAGGGCATAGCGGCGCACAGTATCGGGGTAGATAAAGCTCTCCGTACTCCCGCTGTCAAACAAACAATTTCCCGCACGGCCATTTACCTGTATGTCCATCATGGACCTGGCGAGACTGGTCCAGCTGGATCGCTGCCACTGTGGGTCTCGGAGAATCATCGGCCGGCGTCCAAAATGGCGGCTCCCTTGTCTCGCATGCAGCCGACGGCGTCCAAGATGGCGGCCCCCTTGACTCCCACGCGGCCGACGGAGTCCAAAATGGCGGCTCCCCGGGCTCACATGTGGTCGCTGGTGTCCAATATGGCGGCTCCCTTGAGTCACACGCGGCTGATGGCGTTCAGGTTTTCTGTTCCCTTGAGTCGCATGCTGCGCTATTTGGTTTCAAGGCCGACTTCGCCCTGCAGACTTTCGCGTAGTAGCCTTTCTTTCTACACCCTGAGCAGAACACCTCCCTTGCCGGGCAGCGTTGTCAGGGATGCTTCGCTAGGCCGCAAAAATCACACTTTGGGGCTGCCATGGCCGCAGCTGTCAAGTCGTTGATGGGGCGCTGTGTGGCATAAGTCTGAGGCCCTCCTAGGTACTGGGATGATAGTGGCCGTGAGGCCCACAATGTCGTGTGATCGGGTGCGTACGCCTCGAGGTTACGGGATGCCACTTCTAGGGATTCCGCGAGTGTTACAGTTTTTGGTAGATCTAGCCCACCTTGTTCTAGCAGGCGCTGTCGAATATAGTTGGATGCGATGCTCGTAACATAGGCATCGCGGATTAAGTCCTCTGTATACTGCGCAGCGGATACAGCCTTGCAGTTACAAGCCCCGCCGAGCACACGTAGTTTGCGGAGGAACTGTGCGTTTGATTCTCCTGGCCGCTGTTTACGGGTAGCTAGCAGATGCCTGGTGTAGACTTCGTTCGTCTGTTGGCTGTATTGGCTCTTTAGGAGCGCTAGCGCATCTGCATACGTTTCTGCGTCACAGATGGTGGCGAAAACTGCGTCACTTACCCGGGCGTGGAGCACGTGCAGCTTGTCTGCATCGGACCGGACGGCAGTGGAGGCTCCGAGGAAGGCTTCGAAGCACTTCAGCCAGTGATTAAAGCTGTTGGCGGCCCCTGGCGCTTGCGGATCCAGGTTTAGGGTATCAGGCTTTAAAAGCTGCTCCATTCCGTTTTTTTTCCTCTGTGAATAAAATTGATGCACTATCAATTACGACACGAAGACTCCTGTGAGTGAGGGAAATAATAGGCTTTTATTCACAGAGAACAGGAGCACACCCTTGTAGTTGACCTGGTCTAGACTGAGGCGAGGAGGAGGGACCATCACCGTTATACCCCACTCTGGGTGGAAAGGGAGGGGTCTCAAGAGGAAAGGGAGGAGTCTCGGGCCAGGTGCAGCATGGGTGTGTCCAGGCACATACATGTAGTAACAGTGGTTCACCACAGTTAGCACTGCTGCCTCACAGCGCCATGGGTTCAATTCCCAACTTGATTCACTGTGTGGAGTCTGCACATTCTCCCCATGTCTGTGTGGGTAAGTTTCCAAGTTTTATAAGTTTCTATCCCCTCTCACTCTTCCAAACTCCAGTGAATATAATCCGAACCGACTTAGTCTCTCCTCATATGACAGACCTGCCATCCCAGGAATCAGCCTGGTGAACCTTCGCTATACTCCCTTCAGAGCAAGGGCATCGTCAGATAAGGACAGCAAAACTGCACACAATATTCCAAGTGTGGCTTCCCCAACGCCCTATACAACTGCAGTAAAATATGTCTATTCCTATATTCAAATCCTCTCACTATGAAGGCCAACATACCATTTGCCTGCTCTACATGCGTGCTTACTTTCAGCAATTGATGCCTTTTAAAGCCTACCTCTTTGACCAAGTTGTACGTCACCTCACCTTATGTGGCTTGGTGCCTTACCTTGTTTTGTGATGTTCCCATGAAGTCATGGGCAATTCTGTTATATTAAAGATTCTATAATTATATGCCATTGTTGTTACTGAAGTCTTTTTAACTTAGGCTGGGACCCAGTTACACCAAATCCCAACCATCAGAGATTATGGCCGGATGAAGATCGAGACCAGGTTGATACCAGAGATGAGGGGTGTTGATTATGAGGAGAGACTGAGCAGATTGGGTTTGTACTCGTTGGAATTTAGAAGGCTGAGGGGGGATCTTGTAGAGACCTACAAGATAATGAAGGGGCTGGATAGGGTAGAGGTGGAGAGATTCTTTCCACTTAGAAAGGAAGCTAGAACTAAAGGGCACGGCCTCAAAATAAAGGGGGGTCAGTTTAGGACAGAGTTGAGGAGGAACTTCTTCTCTCAGAGGGTGGTGAATCTCTGGGATTCTCTGCCCACTGAAGTGGTGGAGGCTACCTCGTTGAATAGCTCAAATCACGGATAGATGGATTCGTGATTGGTAAGGGAATTAGGGGTTATGGGGATCAGGCGGGTAAGTGGAACTGATCCACTTCAGATCAGCCATGATCTTATTGAATGGCGGGGCAGGCTCGAGGGGCTAGATGGCCTACTCCTGCTCCTATTTCTTATGTTCTTATGAGACTGCAAGCACTCTCAACATTGCTATCATTATTGGTGTGGGGAGAGGAGGGATTTTTCTAGAGACAGGAACTTGAATTTCCGCATCAGGATTTCTATGTCCCAGGCCTTCATCAAACCCAGAATATGGTCAATAAAAGTATAATCGGTGAGACCAAACATGCCTCCCCAAGACTGCATATCAGTTTATCGTTAAAGCAGACATCTTACAAGGAGGATGATTGTGACATTTCTGTTCGCTCTATTAGAGGATCATCCCCAGCCAGACAAAGTTCAAATTGACATTTAATAGAGCATTCCAGATGATTTGATTTGATTTATTATTGTCACATATATTAGTATACAGTAAAAAGTATTGTTTCTTGCGCGCTATACAGACAGCATTACCAACCATAGAGAAGGAAAGGGGAGGGTGCAGAATGTAATGTTACAGTCATAGCTAGGGAGTAGAGAAAGATCAACTTAATATAAGGTAGGTCCATTCAAACGTAGGGAAGAAGCTGTTCTTGAGTCGGTTGGTATGTGACCTCAGACTTTTGTATCTTTTTCCTGACGGAAGAAGCTGGATGAGACTATGTCCGGGATGTGATCCTAATGAGTGGATGTCCATCATTAAGATGCAAAGCCAGTAACCTCTTCATGTGGGCATGGACTACTTTGCTACCTGAAGAGTTGTGAATGGAAGTGAACACTGTGTAAACATGAATAGTAAGAAGTCTCACAACACCAGGCTAAAGTCCAACAGGTTTATTTGGCAGCGCTAGCTTTCGGATGCAGATGCTGCCAAATAAACCTGTTGGACTTTAACCTGGTGTTGTGAGACTTCTTACTGTGTTTACCCCAGTCCAACACCGGCATCTCAACATCATGGCAAACATGAATAAACATCTGACCTTATGACGGAAGGCAGGTCATTGACAATGCAGCTGAAGATGGTTGGGCTGAAGTCAGTGCAGCAAGCTTGGGACCTTCTGCAGCGATGCCCTGAAGCTGAGGTGTTGGCGTCCAAAATCTATAGCCACAAACTAAGTATGACACCAACCAGTGAAGAGATTTCCCCGGATTCCTATTGAATTCAGCTTCTCTCGGGTTCCTTGGCACCAAATGCTGCCTTGATGTTAAGAATGATCACTCGCAGCTCATCCTTGGAATTCAGCCCCTTTGGACCAAGGCCCATGCTATCACTTTGCTGAATATTGAGAATAGGCCTACTGGGCAGTAACTGGTTAAATTGGATTAGCCGTGTTTTTTGTGGACAGGGAAAACCTTGCCCATTTTTTACTTTGCCCATTAGGTGCCTGTTTTGTAGCTATACTGGAACAGCTTGGAACAGTTCAGGAGTGCATTTCTTCAACACTGTTATCAAATTACTGTTGGGGGCCAAAGCCTTTGCTGTGTCCAACGTGCTTAGAAATTTCTTAATGTCATGTGGAGCCAATCGAATTTCTCTGAAGACTGGCTTCCGTGATGGCGGTTGTCAGCTGGCTGTTGGTTTAAAATTAACCAGCATTGTAAATCACAATGCTTTCAGGGTAAAGTGCTGAAAGCAAATAATTATAGCCGGGGCAACAAAATACTTGTCCTCAGTGTTCTCAATGCTGTCACTGGGATTGCCATGCTCTTGTTAATGAGTGCAGATGTCAGAAGGAAAGAAACATACCTAGCATCCTCAGGGGAGAATAAATTCAAAAGGTGAATATTTCCTGGTCGGGCCTGATGTTAGTTAGGCAGGTCAAGGTGTACACATGAGGCTGCCAAGATTGTTTTTCATACAGTGTAAACTTGTTGGCAGTTGGAAGTACATATAACAATAATTGTATTGTATCAGATAATGAAAGAATACTCACAGGAAATTTCAGCAGGGGAGTATGGGGAGAAGAGGGGGCCAGCTGTGTTACATAACTGCCATGAGGGCAGGGTATCCATGTTAGGCAAAGTCACTCGGATCTGAGTGAGGAGGTAGCCACTAAGTCCTAATATCTCTCAACCAATAATGCATCGCCACAGTCAAACAGAAGATATATTTAATTTGATTTATTATTGTCACGTATTGGGATACAGTGAAAAGTATTGTTTCTTGCACGCTTTACGGACAAAACATACTGTTCATAGAGTACATAGAGGAGAAGGAAAGGAGAGAGTACAGAATATAGTGTTACTGTCACAGTTAGGGTGTAGCACAGAATGAGAGTAAAAGATATAATTAGAGAGTATGCTGGGGACAGCTTGCAAAAGTCACCATGCTCCGGCGCCATCTTTTTTTAAATATCCTATGGTGGAAGTGAAAGTCACACTGTCCTGCTTCTATGCCACCAACTGGTCATATAATGATAGAATACGACAGCGTAGGAGACCACCTTTTGGCCATCCTTGGGTATAAGATTGAAGCCCTACTTTAGAGGGGACACCATCACGCAGAGTTCAACATTAACGCATCAGAGGCAACTGTGGCTGGACCAGTTTTACCAAAGTGCAGGGCATTGCTGACTGGACACTAAACCCTCAATGTCCAAATGACGTACCATTTCAGCCCAAGAACGATGCTTGTCAATGCATGCACCGAAGGAGTACTCATTGGTTGTTTCATGCTGAGGCATTCCAGCAAGATCAAGATCTTTGAGGAAGAGGTCAAATGGAATGCTGACTCACGGCAAACAACAGTTGTACAATGCACCCACCGATACAGTTCTTCTATTCAACACTATAAACAAACTGAGGAAAATGAAACAAAGAAGAGTGGGAGTTAATGCATTATAAGGACAGGGCCATCTGGTTTAAGTTTAACCTTTTGCATCAGGACCTCCCAGACCGCAAGGAACTACAAAAGGTCGTGAATGTAGCCCAATCCATCACGCGAACCAGCCTCTCATCCATTGACTCTGTCTACACTTCCTGCTGCCTTGGCAAAGCAGCCAGCATAATTAAGGACCCCACGCACCCCGGACATTCTCTCTTCCACCTTCTTCCTTCGGGAAAAAGATACAAAAGTCTGAAGTCACGTACCAACCGACTCAAGAACAGCTTCTTCCCTGCTGCTGTCAGACTTTTGAATGGACCTACCTTGCATTCAGTTGATCTTTCTCTACACCCTAGCTATGACTGTAACACTATATTCTGCACTCTCTCCTTTCCTTCTCTATGAACGGTATGTTTTGTCTGTATAGCGTGCAAGGAACAATACTTTTCACTGTATGTTTATACATGTGACAATAATAAATCAAATCAAATCACATCAAAATCTATGGTGCATCTGTAAAAGTTGGTGAGAGTCGTAGCTGACATGCCAAATTTCCTTTGACGGGAGGGGCCTAAACATGCCAGCAAAGCCCGGCTGCACTCAGATCGGGGCAAGCTAAAAGTAAACCTCCCCCACCCACCCCACCCACAGAGGTCTCAGGGGCTCCTCCTCACCCCCGCCCCCAAACAGCTGTCACCAACATCTCCATAGCTCCCATGTCCGCTCCCCCGCACCACCACAAATGAATGAGTCCCTGCTTGTGAGGCACACCATAGGACCTGCCCCTGGCATTGCCCCCCTGGCACAGGTTGGCACTGCCAGGTTGGCTTTGACATCATGTCAGCGGGGTATGAAAATTTAGTGAAGGGGTAATATATAGCAAGGTGGGTGTATAATTAGATTAAATTTATTTAAATATATTAAGGACGTGAATCTGATTACGTTGCCGGCGAGGGGCAGTGGAAATCGGAGACCGCAATCTCGCCAGCGAGATTCACAATTTCTGGGCTTCGGTGGACCTTGATTCCCTGCCGCCGAACCCGCGGGTGGAGAGCATGGCCTCAAAATCGCCCCCAATTACTCTATAACTCCAAGGGTCTCAACTTGTTTTGTTGGCACTGATTTTAAAAATTTGTGTTGTCACAGTGAAAACCTGCCTGTAGCTGTTGGTTCTGCAGATTAACAACCACATTGGGGAGCTCTGTGACATCCCAGTTTAGGAAACTCCGTCTTGTACGGTCAACCTGGCTCCACCACCTACTCTGGCCATGCAGTTATTTCTAGGCTGCTACAAATTGGTTCAGGTTGAATTTCAGAGCTGGATGGTCTGATCCCAAACTGCCTCAAGACCTGGTAAACCTGCAACAAATAAAAGAGTATGGACAATCGCCATCACAAATACCACCAAAATTCACTTCCAAAACAGACAGCTTATCCCTGCTCCCCTAATCTTACACTAAGTGAGGGGAAGGGTAATGTTTGAAAATAAATACAATTATAATCATTTGTAAATTTAAGATATAAATCTTTTCTCTTCTCTTACTCGGTCTCCAGATGGACCAACCTTCTTGGACAATTGGATAGACAGCATTTGAGTGAAAATTACTTTTCCATCCAAATTGACCTATAATGACCTATATAATAGGATATCACTGAGCTGTAATGAACTGTTTTGTATATTTTATGCCAAAATGATGGATTTGAAGGGGTCCGGATGGTGAGGAATTTGTTAAGTGTGTCCAGAAAGGTTTTTTGGAACAATATATAGATAGTCCGACGAGGGAGGGGGCTATACTAGACCTGGTACTAGGGAATGAGCCTGGCTAGATCATCAAAGTTGCAGTGGAGGAACATGTGTTGAACAATGACCACAATTCCGTAAGTTTTTGGACACTCATAGAAAAGGACAAGTCTTGTCCTAGGGTTACGGTGCTAAATTGGGGGAAGGCTAACTACAATTGGATGATACTAAGATTGCTGGAGTTGCGGATAGTGATGAAGATTGTCAGAGAATAAGCAGGATATAGATAGGCTGGAAAATTGGGCGGATAAATTGCAGATGGAATTTAATCCGGACAAATGTGAGGTGATGCCTTTTGGTAGATCCAATTCAGGTGGGAGCTACAGAATAAGTGGCAGAACCATCAGGAGCACAGACACACAGAGAGATCTTGAAGTACAGGTCCACAGATCCTTAAAAGTGGAAGCACAGGTGGGATAGATGGTAAAGAAATTGTAGCATTTGGAGGCTGTTTTTTTTTGGAGAGGCTGTTTGAGGATAAATCCACACCTGGCATGTGGGAGTTTTTTAAGAAGCAGTTGATTGGAGTGCAGGACAGGTGTGTGCCTGTGAGAAGGAAGAACAGGAAAGGCAGGGTTCGGGAAACATGGATGACCAGGGAAATTGCGAGTCTAGTCAAAAAAGAAAAAGGATGCATACATGAGGTCTAGGCAACTAAAACAGATGAAGCACTTGAAGAATACAGGGAAAGTAGAAGAAAACTCAAACAGGGAGTTAGGAGGGCAAAAAAGGGTCACAAAACGTCCTTGGCAGGCAGGATTAAGAAGAATCCCAAGGCATTTTACACATATGTTAGGAACAAGTGGGTAGCTAGAGAAAGAGTTGTCCACTCAAGTACGAAGGAGGGAAATTATGCGTAGAACCTAATGACGTGGGTGAGGTCCTTAATGAGTACTTCGCATCAGTATTCACAAAGGAGAGGGACACATTGATTGATCGCGTCTCAGAGGGGTGTGTAAACCCTCTAGAGCAAGTCATCATTATGAGGGAGGAAGTGTTAGATGTAGTAAAAAGCATTAAGGTAGACAAATCCTCAGAACCAAATGCCATTTATCCCAGATTACTGAAGGAGACAAGAGAGGAAATAGCTGGGCCTCGAATAGAAATCTTTGTTTCTTTGTTGGCCACAGGTGAGATCCCAGAGGATTGGAGGATGGTCAATGTTGTCCCGTTATTTAAGAAGGGTAGCAAGGATAACCCAGTGAGCTTGATGTTAGTGATAGTGAAATTGTTGGAGAAGATTCTTAGATATAGGATCTATACACATTTGGAACTGAATGGTCTTATTAATGACAGACAACATGATTTTGCACAAGGGACGTCATGTCCCACTAATTTGATTGAGTTTTCTGAGGAAGTGACAAAAATGATTGATGAGGGAAGGGCTGTAAATGTTGTCTACATGGTCTTTAATAAAACATTTGACAAGGTCCCTCATGGCAGGCTGGTGCAAAAGGTTAAATCAGACGGGATCAAGGGTGAACTAGCTAGATGGATTCAGAACTGGCTTGGCCATAGAAGACAGAGGGTAGCGGTGAAAGGGTATTTTTCTGAATGGAGGTCTGTAACTACCGGTGTTCCGCAGGGATCAGTGCTGGGACCTCTGCTGTTTGTAATATATATAAATGACTTGGAAGAAAATGTAGCTGGTCTGATTAACAAGTTTGCGGATGATTCTAAGATTGCTGGAGTTGCGGATAGTGATGAAGATTGTCAGAGAATAAGCAAGATATAGATAGGCTGGAAAATTGGGCAGAGAAATTGCAGATGGAATTTAATCCGGACAAATGTGAGGTGATGCATTTTGGTAGATCTAATTCAGGTGGGAGCTATAAAATGAATGGCAGAACCATCAGAAACATAGACACACAGAGAGATCTGGGAGTACAGGTCCAGAAATCCTTAAAAGTGGAAGCACAGGTGGAAAAGGTGGTGAAGAAAGCATATGGCATGCTTGCCTTCATTGGACGGGGCATCGAGTATAAAAGTTGGCAAATTATGTGACTGTTATGTAAAATGTTGGTTATATCCTGTGTCCAATTCTGGTCACCACAGTACCAGAAGGCTGTGGTGGCTTTGGAGGAAGTATAGAAAATGTTTATCAGGATGCTGCCTGGTATGGAGGGTATTAGCTATGAGGAGAGATTGAATAAACTGGGATTGTTCTCCCTGGAAAGACGGAGGCTGAGGGGCGACCTAATAGATGTTCGTAAAATTATGAGGGGCATAGATAAGGTGAACAG
This sequence comes from Mustelus asterias, assembly GCF_964213995.1. Classification (NCBI taxonomy): domain Eukaryota; kingdom Metazoa; phylum Chordata; class Chondrichthyes; order Carcharhiniformes; family Triakidae; genus Mustelus; species Mustelus asterias. The sequence continues at coordinate 26,640,939 of NC_135802.1, read as the reverse complement.
TTGGAAGCTTTTTCCCAGGGCAGAAATGACAATTACAAGGGGGCCCGAGTTCAAGATAAGGGGGGAAAGGTTCAGTGGAGATGTGCGGGGGAAGGTTTTTACACAGAGGGTAGTGGGGGCCTGGAATGCACTGCCAAGTGAGGTGGTTGAGGCAGTCATATTAGTGACATTTAAAACTTATCTGGATAGACACATAAACAGACGGGGAATAGAGGGATGTAAGCGGTTGGTCTAGATAGGACAACGTGATCGGCGCAGGCCTGGTGGGCCAAAGGGCCCGTTCCTGTGCTGTGCTGTGTTGCACTGTTCTTTGTTCTTTGAAAGGATTAGCATCCTTCAGATCACTGGTTCTCGAGCTAAATGATTCCACAACCAATGGATCAGATCCAGGCTCTGCGTCCTGCCACATCCAGCCATGAATGGTCGTGGACAATTAAACAACACTCTGGGGAACAACGCTCCACAAACATCTCCATCCTCAATGATGGAGGAGCCTAACACATCAGTACAAAAAATAAGGCTGAAACATTTGCTGCAATCTTCAGCTCACGGTGACAAATGGATGATCTATCTCGGCTTTCACCAAAAGTCCCTGGCACCAGTCTTCAACCAATTTGATTCATTCCACATGATCGCGAGAAACAGCTGAAGGTACTGGATACTACAAAGGCTATGAACCCTGACAATATTCCCATAATAGTACTTACGCTAATGTTCCAGAACTTGCCACTCCCCTAGCCAAGCTGTTCCAATATAGCTACAATACTGGCATCTATCCGACAATGTGGAAAACTGCCCAGATACATTCTGTAAACAAAAAACAGGAAAAATTCAACATGGCCAATTATCGTCCCATCAATCTACACTCGATCACCGGTAATGATGGAAGGGATTATTAACAGTGTTATCACGCGGCACTTACTCAGCAATAAGTTAGTTTGGGTTCCGCCAGGGCCACTCAGCTCTTGACCTCATTACAGCCTTGGTTCAAACATGGACCAAAGAGCTGAACCCCTGAGTCATAGAGTAATAGAAGTTTACAGCATCGAAACAGGCCTTTCGGCCCAACTTGTCCATGCCGCCCAGTTTTTAACATTAAGCAAGTCCCAATTGCCTGCATTTGGCCCATATCACTCTATAACAATCTTACCCATGTAACTGTCTAAATGCTTTTTAAAAGACAAAATTGTACCCGAGATGAGGTGAAAGTGACTGTCCTTAACATCAAGGCAGCATTTGACCCGGTGTGGCATCAAGCAAAATTGGAATCACTGGGAATCAGGAGGAAAACACCCTGCTGGTTGAACTCACACCTGGCACAAAGGAAAATCATTGTTGTTGTTGGAGTTCAGCCATCTCAGCTCCAGGACATCTCTACAGGAATCCCTCAGGGGAGTGTCCTCGGCCCAACTATCTTCAGCAGCTTCATCAACGACCTTCCCTCCAGCATAAGGTCAGAAGTGGGGATTTTGATGATGAATGCACAGAGTCCAGTGCCTTGCACGGCTCCTCAGATACTGATGCAGCCCATGGCCAAATGCAGCAAGTCTGGGACAATACCCAGGCTTGGGCTGACAAGTGGCAAGTAACATTCGCGCCACACAAGTGCCAGGCAATGACCATCTCCAACAAAAGAAGATCTAGCCATCAATCCTTGACATTCAATGGCACTACCACCACTGGATGCTGCCTTGATGTTAAGGGTAATCACTTTCATCCCACCTCGGGAGTTCAGCTCTTTGGTCCATATTTAAATCAAGGCTGCAATGAGGTCAGGAGCTGAGTGGCCCTGGCGGAACCCAAACTAACTGTCGGTGAACGGATTATTGCTGAGTAGGTGCCACTTGATTGTATTGTTCATGATCCCTTTCATCACTTTACTGACGATCGAGAGTAGGCTGATGGAACAGTAATTGCCCGTGTTGGGTTTGTCCTGTTTCTTGGTGTCAATGACATGCTTGGGCAATTTGTCACATTGCCAGGTGGATGCCAGTGTTTTAGCTGCTTTGGTACAGCTTTTCTAGTGGCATGATAAGTTCTGGAACTCAGGTTTTCAGCACTGTTGCTTGAATATTGTCAGGGTCTATGCAGTATCCAGTGCCTTCAGTCATTTCTTCATATGATGTGGGGTGAGTCAAATTGGCTGAAAACCAGCATCTGTGATGCTGGAGATCTCAGTGGATCGCCCACTCGGCACTTCTGGCTGAAGATTGTCGCAAATGCCTCAGCCTCATCTTTTGCACTGATGTCCAGGGCTACCCATCCTTGAGGGTCCTGCATTTCCAGTGGATAGCTGCACTTGAACGGGTTACAAATTGAAGGAAAGCTACGGCACTGTAACAACAGGCATCCGACCTGCAATCACTCAAGCACAACTATTTATTGAAAGCAAAAGTTTGGTGAATTTACCCCGTGCAGCACGGTGGCACAGTGGTTAGCACTGCTGCCTCACGGCACCAGGGACCTGGGTTTGATTCCTGGCTTGGGTCACTGACTGTGTGGAGTCTGCACGTTCTCCTCGTGTCTGCGTGGGTTTCCTCCAGGTGCTCCGGATTCCTCCCACAGTCTGAAAGGCGTGCTGGTTAGGTGCATGCTAAGTTCTCCCTCAGTGACCCCGAACAGGTGCCAGAGTGTGGTGACTAGGGGATTTTCACAGTAACTGCATTGCAGTGTTAATATAAACCTACTTGCGACACTAATAAATAAATTTTAACTTTAGATTTCCAGCAAAACTCACAAAGTCTTAATTCCTTGCTGATTGCTCTATTCATGAATGCCTGTTGTTGAAGGACAATATTAGAACCAATCTTTATTCAGTCTTACATTTATTTACAGTGTGAAACATAAGCGTATACCACCAAACTCAACCACACCAGCGTTTCAGTAAATGTTTCTGGATTTGTGCTCAAGTGAAAACTCCCAATGAATATCCTCCACCTGCATGTAATTAAACACACGGACATACAAATACCACCAGTCCAAAATAACCACTGGTAGTTTTAGAAAAACACAAACTCCCTGAGGATTCATGCCTCTCAGAGGACCGTGCTCCCTCAGAAAAAAGCGACGACTTTAACATCCAAACTAAGTTAATACTCTGAGGAGTAACACTTTTTTCCCTGAAGAGAGAATCTCTGAATGTTAGTGTATGACTGTTAAATGGGTTAATGCCTTTGCTAAAACAGCAAAGAAATTTCAGATTAATACATCAATTAGTAATATATTAATATTCAAAAGTCCAGAAGTTCAAAGCATTTAAATTTATTATTGTCACAATTAGGCTTACATTAACTCTGCATTAAATTACTATGAAAATCTCCAGCACCTGTTCAGGGGGAATTTAGCACAGCCAGTGCAACTAACCAGCATGTCTTTCGGCCTGGAGAGGAAATTGGAGCACCCAGAGGAAACCCACGCAGACACAGGGAGAACGTGCAGACTCCGCACAGACAGTGACCCAAGCTGGGAATCGAACCCGGGTCCCTAACACCATGAGGAACTGGTGCTAACCACTGTGCCACCGTGCCTCCTGTGTTTGATTTATTGGCTATGTTCTCATGTCATTGCCTTCTATGGTAGAAAGTGTGGTAATTACATTACTTCATCAGGTCCCAGGGTAGATAAATCCCCGGGACCTGATGAAGTGTATCCCAGGACATTGTGGGAGGCTAGAGAGGAAATTGCAGGTCCCGTAGCCGCGATATTTGGATCATCGATAGTCACGGGTGATGTGTCTGAAAATTGGAGAGTGGCAAATGTTGTGCCTTTGTTTAAGAAGGGCTGCAGGGAAAAGCCTGGGAATTACAGGCCAGTGAGCCTCACATCTGTGGTGGGTAAGTTGTTGGAAGGCATTCAGAGACGCAAGGACTGATTAGGAACAGTCAGCATGGCTTTGTGAGTGGAAAATCATGTCTCACAAATTTGATTGAGTTTTTTGAAGGGGCAACCAAAAAGGTAGATGGGGGCAGTCCAGTTGATGTTGTCTACATGGACTTTAGCAAGGCCTTTGATAAGGTACCACATGGCAGGTTGTTGCATAAGGTTAAATCTCATGGGATCCAGGGTGAGATATCTAAATAGATACAAAATTGTCTTCTTGACAGAAGCCAGAGGGCGGTTGTAGAGAGTTGTTTTTCAAACTGGAGGCCTGTGACCAGCGGTGTGCCTCAGGCATCAGTGCTGGGTCCACTGTTATTTGTCATTTAAATTAATGATTTGGATGAGAATATAGGAGGCATGGTTAGTAAGTTTGCAGATGACACCAAGATTGGTGGCATAATGGACAGTGAAGAAAGTTGTCTCCGATTGCAATGGGATCTTGATCAATTGGGCCAGTGGGCTGACAAATGGCAGATGGAGTTTAATTTAGACAAATGCGAGGTGATGCATTTTGGTAGATTGAGCCAGGGCAGGACTTACTCAGTTAATAGAAACATAGAAACATAGAAAAACTACAGCACAAAACAGGCCCTTCGGCCCCACAAGTTGTGGCGAACATATCCCTACTTTTTAGGCCTACCTATAACCCTCCATCCTATTAAGTCCCATGTACTCATCCAGGAATCTTTTAAAAGACCCTATTGAGTTTGCCTCCACCACCACTGACAGCAGCCGATTCCACTCGCCCACCACCCTCTGTGTGAAAAACTTCCCCCTAACATTTCCCCTGTACCTACCCCCCAGCACCTTAAACCTGTGTCCTCTCATAGCCGCCATTTTCACCCTGGGAAAAAGCTTCTGAGAGTCCACCCGATCTATGCCTCTCAACATCTTATATAACTCTATTAGGTCTCCTCTCATCCTACGTCTCTCCAAGGAGAAAAGACCGAGCTCCCTCAGCCTATCCTCATAAGGCATGCCACTCAATCCACGCAACATCCTTGTAAATCTCCTCTGCACCCTTTCAATCTTTTCCACATCCTTCCTGTAATGAGGCGACCAGAAGTGAGCACAGTACTCCAAGTGGGGTCTGACGAGTGTCTTATATAGCTGCATCATTATCCCCGGAATCCTAAACTCAATCCCTCGATTGATAAAGGCCAGCACACCATACGCCTTCTTAACCACCTCCTCCACCTGCGGGGCCGATTTTAGAGTCCTATGGACCCGGACCCCAAGGTCCTTCTGATCCTCTACATTACTAAGAGTCTTTCCCTTAATATTGTACTCCTTCATCCCATTTAACCTGCCAAAATGGACCACTACGCATTTATCTGGGTTGAAGTCCATCTGCCACTTCTCCGCCCAGTCTTGCATCCTATCTATGTCCCTCTGTAACTTCTGACATCCCTCCAGACTATCCACAACCCCACCAACCTTCATGTCGTCGGCAAACTTACCAACCCATCCCTCCGCTTCCTCATCCAGGTCATTTATGAAAATGACAAACAGCAAGGGTCCCAGAACAGATCCCTGGGGCACACCACTGGTGACCGACCTCCATTTAGAAAAAGACCCATCTATACCCACTCTCTGCCTCCTTTGGGCGAGCCAGTTCTGGATCCACAGGGCAGCAGCCCCTTGGATCCCATGCCCCCTTACTTTTTCTAGAAGCCTCGCATGGGGGACCTTATCGAACTCTCCCCAGTGCCCTACCATTAGGGCACTGGGGAGAGTTACAGAACAAAGAAATCCAGGGGTACATGCTCATAGCTCCTTGAAAGTGGAGTCACAGGTGGACAGAGTGGTGAAGAAGGCATTCGGCATGCTTGGTTTCATCGGTCAGAACATTGAATACAGGAGTTGGGATGTCTTGTTGAAGTTGTACAAGACATTGGTAAGGTCACACTTGGAATACTGTGTGCAGTTCTGGTCACCCTATTATAGAAAGGATATTATTAAACTAGAAAGAGTGCAGAAAAGATTTACTAGGATGCTACCAGGACTTGATGGTTTGAGTTATAAGGAGAGGCTGGATAGACTCGTTCTTTTTTGTCTGGAGCGTAGAAGGCTGAGGGGTGATCTTATAGAGGTCTATAAAATAATGAGGGGCACAGATCAGCTAGATAGTCAATATTTTTTCCCAATGGTAGGGGAGTCTAAAACTAAAGGGCATAGGTTTAAGGTGAGAGGGGAGAGATACAAAAGTGTTCAGAGGGGCATTTTTTTCACACAGAGGGTGGCGAGTATCTGGAACAAGCTGCCAGAGACAGTAGTAGAGGCGGGTACAATTTTGTCTTTTCAAAAGCATTTAGATAGTTACATGGATAAGATGGGTATAGAGGGATATGGGCCAAATGCGGGCAATTGGGATAGCTTAGGGGTTAAAAAAAAAGGGCGGCATGGACAAGTTGGGCCGAAGGGCCTGTTTCCGTGCTGTAAACCTCTATGACTCCATAAGTGGATGGCTTGAACCATACCCTGAACAAAGTTGCAGTGAGTAAAAGGACCGGCTGTTTGGAGCCCAGATAAAATATCAGCACTGTATTATTGGCATCAAGGATTGATTGAAGGTTGATTGAAAAATAAATCTTGCAATAATTTATCTAATAGAAATTGATAAGGGCCATTTGAGGCCCTTTGTGAGCTGAATCCCTAGTAACTCAATATGTAACTCTACATACGCAAGCTGTTCAAAAAATGTTTGGTTTTCAGTAGTAGGAGTTGTAATCTGCTCTGTATTTTATATGTTAATATGTGTGGAAGCTATATTTCTTTCCAGTGTAAGAGTGTCATCTGGAGCAGTGGTGCATGAAAAGGACAGCAAGGTGTTTGCTGAGCTGCGCTTTATAAGCATTAATATCAAAGATGACAAGGAGCACAGTTTCCATACATATTAATGCATTATAAATCATAATAATATATTTTTACGCCTTTGCTGTGGATATTTTGAGTTGCTGTCCTTTTCCAGTAGCAATATATAAAATTTAATTTCATTGAGATGAAATTGAACATTCCAGTTAAGGCCTTTGTTACGTTTTTCACCTATTATTATAAACTAATGCTGGATTACATAATTAGCTCTTTGGAATAGAGGCTGGAGGATCTAGCTGTTGAATGAAATGTCATGTTACTTTATGCTACGGACTCTGGCTCAGGGACAGTATTATTTACAAAGTAAATTAAGTAAGCCAATATATTTTAAATTTGTAAAGATACTAATGCAATGTGCCTGATCGCTTTAAATTTTGTTTACTGTAACTCGGGAAGGTAATGTCACTGGGCTAATAATCCCAGAGATACTCTGGGGACATGGGTTCAAATCCCACCACGGCAGTGAACTAAAAGTTAGAGAAAAAGTTTTAAAAGTTTAAAAGTTTAAAAAACCCATCTGGTTCACTAATGCTGTTTAGGGAAGGAAATTTACCATGCTATTTGGATGACCACTTGAAACATCATATTTAAGATATGGGACAAGTGCAGGCAAAGAGGATTAGTGTGACTTTAGTTCCAGCTATTGTTGATGCAGACTCGATGGGCACAAAGGGCCTTTTCTGTGCTGTATGACTCGATGGGGTTGATTCTCCCATTCGGACCCGCTAATGTTTTGGTGGGTTGGGCTGGGAGATTTGCATGTGCGCCAATTTGCGGGATTCGTGCATGCGTTCCTGATGCACGCGCATCTCCCAGCGACGGATATCCGGCGCAGTCGGGACCACGCAAGAAACCAGCAGGAACTGCAGGTAAGTTACTTTAATCTTATTTTAATGTGATTTAAGTGTAATTATCGGGCCCAGGACTGAATTCTCCGGGCTGATAGAATCTTCCACCACGTCAGTACAACTTCACTCCGGTGGGATTTAGCGCAGCCCCCCATTATCGGGGAACTAGTGGGAGACCCCACTGAAGTGAAGGGGGGCAATCGGAGCCCCCCAGGAGGTTGGGCAGTGGGGGGGGGGTGGTGTCCCTGGGCATGGGGATCCTGGCAGTACCAGTCTGTGCCCCAGGCACTGCCCAAGGAGCAAAGTGCCCATGCCCACCGGGCACCTTGGCACTGCCCACTGGGCATCAGGCAATGCCAAGGGGGCCGGGCCTAGGGCTGGGGTTTTGAAGTGGGGCCTAGTGGGTGGGGCCAGCTGGGGTGGGACCTAGGGGGCAGTTGGTGGGGGTGTGGGGTCCCGCTGCCACTCTGCAGACAGGATTGATTGGGGCTGGAGGGAGGCCAGTGATCGGGGTGGGAGAGATCTGCCGGGGGGGGAGGGGTGTCTGCCACCTGTGGGGAGGTCTGCTGGGTTGGGAGGGGCCTGCCTCCCGGTGTGGGGGGCTCTGCCTCCCAGGAAGGGGGTGTCTGCCTCCTGTGGGGGGGGTCTGCTGGGATGGGGAGGGGGACTGGGGAGGGCTGGTCCGAGAACAGTCGTGGGGGCCGTGAATGGGACGTGGGGTGCGGGTGGGATGGAGGGGCAGCATTGCCCTGCAACACTGGCTCTCTACCCTCCCGAGCCCAATCGCTGGCCTCCTGACAATTCACGGGCCGCCCCGGTCTCCAGGAGCCCCCCACTGATTCCCCCCCGACTGTTACCCCCACTCTCGCAGTGCCGACCCCCCCCTCGCAGTGCTGACCCCCTCCGAAGGCTGACTGCACCCCCCCCCCCCTCCAGCTGACCCTCCCAGCTCACCGTGATCGCTGGCTTCCCTCCTTCCCCCACTAATCTCTATGCAGAGTGGCAGTGGGACCCCCCCCCCCACTCCCACTGATTGCCCCCTGGGCTCCGCCCCACCAGGCCCTGCCCTGAGGCTCTCCCCCCCCCCCCCCCCACATATGCCCCACCTCTTTGGCACTGCCCCAAACCCAGTGGGCAATGCCAATGTGCCCCCTGGGCATTGGCACTTTGCGCCTTGGGCAGTGCCAGGGGGCACAAGCTGGCACTGCCAGGGTGCCCATGCCCAACAAGCACGACCCCCACCTGCTGCCCGACCCTCTGGGGGGTCCCAATTGCTCCCCCTTCACTCCAGCGGGGTCAGGCCGCTAGTTCCCCAAAAGTGGAGTGAAATACTCTGGCAGGGTGGGAGATGCTAATCACATTCAAATGGGATTAAAATGACCATGTTAATGGTCTTTGCGTCTCCCTACCGATTTCTGGCCATGGAGTAGACGCTGCTGGAGACGCTAGTAGGGCGTGAACGCACACGCGAACCCTGCGAATTGGCCGACTCCCGGCCCGTTGAGCTAAAAGGTGAGCGCAGCGGAATGGGAGAATTGTGGCCCTGATATTTATATAGTGCCTTTAACATAATTAACTTCCCAAGGAGCTTCGCAGCAGTATCATAAAATAAAGTATGGCACCGAGACAAGTAAGGATGTAGATGACCAAAGGCTTGGTCAAGGAAGTAGGTTTTAACAAGTGTCTTCAAGGAGAAAAGCTGGGGTACAGAGACAGAGAGGTGGAGGTGGGGTGGTTGGTGTTGGAATTCCAGAGCTTAGGGTCCAGGCAGCTAAAGGCATGGCCACCAATGGTGGAGAAAGTATAATTGGGAATGCACAAGAATTAGAGAGCAGATACTTAGAAGGGTTGTAGTGCTGGAGGAGATTACAGAAATAGGGAGGAGCTGGGGAGGAATTTGATGGCAACTTCAAAATCAAGATTTGCTTTGGAGCTAATGGACGTCAGAGAACAGAGGGATGATAAGGGATAGGACTTACTGTGTGTTAAGACCCAGGGTAATATAGTTTTGCATGACCTCAGGTTTACAGAGAGCAGTGAGTTGAATAACCAATTCTAGAGGAATGGATGAGGGATCCGGCAGCTGATAAGAACATAAGAACTCGGAGCAGGAGTAGGCCGTCTGGCCCCTCGAGCCTGCTCCGCCATTCAATAAGATCATGGCTGATCTTTTCGTGGACTCAGCTCCACTTACCCACCCGCTCACCATAACCCTTAATTCCTTTACTGTTCAAAAATTTATCTATCCTTGCCTTAAAAACATTCAATGAGGGAGCCTCAACTGCTTCACTGGGCAGGGAATTCCACAGAATAAGCTAGACAGTGCGAAGTCAAGTAATGTGATAGAGGTGAAAGTAAGCAGTCTTAGAGATGGCGTGAATATGAGGTCAGAAGCTCATCTCAAGATCAAATGTGACACCAACATTGCAAACAGACTGGCTTAATCTCAGGCTGTTGCCAGGGAGAGGGATGGAGTTAGTAGCTAGGAAATGGAGTTTGGAGAAGGCACCAATGGCTTCATACTTCTCAAAGTTTTCTTGGAGAAAAGTTCTGCTCGTCGAGTACTGGATTTCAACTAAGCAGCCAAAGGATTTAACAACAGTGGAGATGTTACATGGTGTGTTCGAACTGTCATTAGTGTACCTGGGAAAACTAACACTGTGCCTTCAGTTAATGTAAGCAAAAGGCAGCATTTTGATCAGAAATAGGAGGGACCAAGGATAGATCTTTCGGGATAGAAACTTACAAGATAATGAACGGCTTAGATAGGATGGACGTAGGGAAGTTGTTTCCATTAACAGGGGAGGCTAGGACGCGGGGGCACAGCCTTAGAATAAAAGGGAGTCACTTTAGAACAGAGATGAGGAGAAATTTCTTCAGCCAGAGAGTGGTGGGTCTGTGGAATTCATTGCCACAGAGGGCTGTGGAGGCCGAGACGTTGAGCGTCTTCAAGACAGAAATTGATAAATTCTTGATTTCTCGAGGAATTAAGGGCTATGGGGAGAGAGCGGGTAAATGGAGTTGAAATCAACCATGATTGAATGGTGGAGTGGACTCAATGGGCCGAATGGCCTTACTTCCGCTCCTATGTCTTATGGTCTTATGGTCTTATGATCACCAGAGGCAATAGTAACAGAGCAGGAAGAGGAGCTATTGCAAGTGATTGTTTGACTATGATTAGGTGTATATGAATATCCTTTAGGGAAGGAAGACTTACCTGGTCTGGCCTATTTGTGACTCCAGAGCCACAGCAATGTGGTTGACTCTCAGCTGCCCTTGGGCAACTAGGGATGGGTAATAAATGCTGGCCAGCCAGCGACGCCCATGTGCCATGAATGAATAATACTGATAAACACATGAGAGTGGTCCCACCCAGCTGGACAACAGTGGAGGGGACTGGAGGATGATGGTGTGTTTAGCTCAGTCAAAGGCTGCAGACAGGTTGAGAAAGGCAAGGACAGATTGTTTATCTTTGTCACAGTGGTCTAGGAAGCCATTTGTGACTTTGAGAAGAGCCATTTTGGTGTTCTCACAGGGATGGAAACTTGACTGGAGGGATACAAACATAGAATTCCAGGAAAGATGGGGAAGGACTTCAGAGGCAACAACACATTCAAGGACTTTGGTGAGGGGATGGTACATTCCAAGAATTGAGTGGGGTCAAGGATTGTTTTTTTTGAGGAGAGGAGCCAGTATAGGTCAGTGAGAACAGATTGCTGAGTGGGTCTAGATGGAGAAAAGGCTGCAGACAGCCTTTTTGAAGACTGTTATGAATAAGTCAAAGGGAATGAAGGATGGAAGATGGGACAAGAGCAGTATAGTAGCCAAATCTGGAGGCAAAAATGTAGATGGAATTTAGGGCACAGACAGGTGGTAATAAAAATGGAGCTAGGTGGACCTTGTGATTGAGAAGATGTCAGGTTGGAAGTTCAGTTTGGGTTTGAAGAGGAAGCCAAAGATGTAAACAGCTCAATTCAACCTAACCCTATGATTGAGCATGTGAATGGACGCAGGAAGCTAAAGCTGGCGATGCTTGGAGACAATTGCTTCAGACTTCTCAATGTGCGGGTGGAGGGATTTGCAGTTCATGGAAATGTTCACAATTGTGGAGGGTGGAAAATAAGAATGAATGTTCTCCTTTGCAAGGGTCAGTTTCGGCAACCTCCTCTTCATGTCAAAACAACATGTTTTCATCTAAACCAGTCAACCTGAAGAGCAATGAAGGACGTTTCAGTAAAGCCGAGAGATTCTTGGAATCAGCATAAAAGGCAACAACATTTAGGTCACCATACTACCAGCACCATTCATTTAAAAAAATTCAATGAAACTATTAATTAATACACAAACCATAGGGAATAGGAATCCTACAAACAAGGAATATATTGACAGGGAAAACCTAGAATAGCAAAACCCAAAATTGATACTTACAACATTAATTTGTACACAATATTGCATTGGGTAGCACGGTGGCACAGTGGTTAGCACTGCTGCCTCATAGCGCCAGGGACCCAGCTTGGGTCACTGTCTGTGCAGAGTCTGCACGTTCTCCTCGTGTCTGTGTGGGTTTCCTCCAGGTGCTCTGGTTTCCTCCCACAGTCCAAAAGACGTGCTGGTTAGATGCATTGGCCATGCTAAATTCTCCCTCAATGTACCCGAACAGGCGTCGGAGTGTGGCGACTAGGGGATTTTCAGAGTAACTTCATTGCAGTGTTAATGTAAGCCTACTTGTGACACTAATAAATAAACTTAAAGCTATTTTGGATGGATTTGTCCATCACTTCAATGGATGAGAGTTCAGCAAGTTAAAGAAAAAAACTATTTACAGTCAAGGTTGATGTCATTTTGTGTTAAATCAGGTCGCATTTTGCATAACCGATTGCAAATACTCCATATGAAGTCAGTGTTGGAGGATGGATGGAGGCATTGACTTTGCTTCGTGCTCACTTGTTCTGAATGTCAAAATTGCTTGATGACGGAGACTTCTTCATTGGAGTCTGTCTAAGATTGTTTTTTTCTCCCCTGTGAATGAGTATCCAGCTGGCAAGATGGGCTTTCAGGTTGTCTGAAAGATTGATTGATAAGTCATTTGACACAATGGTTAATGCATTCATTTCAAATGCTTCCATCCACCAGTTTGACAAAAGTTTTTAACCTGCTTAAAATAAATAGTTGAATGGTTCAATTTAAATATCAGACAATGCCATTTCATACATAGGTTTCGATGTGTTCATGTGCTAATATTGCTGTGATTCACAACTCTTTGAAGAAGGCAGGGTAAGTTCTGAGCACTCAGCTCTCCATTGTACACACTGGGGATCGCCAATTTGTTAGATTTACACACTATTCGCACTGCAGCAAGGTAGACTATTAATAAGGGCGTGGGTGACCTGAAAAGGATCTGATTTATTGTTCTGACATAACGTTTAGCCTGGGAGGCCAACAAAGGGGACCATTAAATCTATGGAGCCTCACAGCAACAGCCTGGAAGTTGTTCCAAGAGTATTTTCTTCCTAAATCTCTCATTTTTGACAGTTTATTCTTTGTCAACTCTGCTATCCAGAACGCTGTTAGTTCTGACAGCAATTACTTCCAGGGCTCCACCAATTTCTTAGTTTAAGGAAGATGGTAACATCATAAAGGCCTAGCCACTGGCTATTCTCCTGTCCCCTATTACTATAGACCCATAGAATCCCTACAGTGCAGAAGGAGGCCATTGGGCCCATCGAGTCTGCACCGACAACAATCCCACCCCGGCCTTAACCCCATAACCCCACGTATTTACCCTGATAATTCTCCTTGACACTAAGGGCCCGATTTTACCAACAATTTGCACCCGTTTTCGGGTGCGAAATCGCGGTAAAATTGGGTGTGAGGCCTTTATCGCAATCTGCACCCGCGTCCGAGCAAATCGCGACTTTACCAACACCCGATTCGGGCGCGGATCCGTTCCGCGCCTGAATCCGGCGGCCCGACGATTTAAATTCATTAGCATGCATTTCAATCAGTTTAATGAACCGCCCGCCCAACTCTATCATCAATTCCCATTTTACCTTCTTCTGTTCCATTGCGGATCCGCGCTTTTAGCGACCTGCAAAATAAAAATCCGAAGCCGATTTTTATTTTGCAGCGGAACCACCGAAGCAGGTTCAGAGCCTGCAACGGCTCTCTGACCCAGATCATCCTCTGGGGGGGGGAGGGAGGCGGGTCAGATCATCCTCTGGGAGGGGGGGGAGGAGGGAGGCGGGCCAGAGCATCCTCTGGGAGGGGGGGGGGAGGAGGGAGGCGTGCCAGAGCATCCTCTGGGAGGGGGGGAGGAGGGGGGCGGGTCAGAGCAACCTCTGCGGGCGGAGGAGGAGGAGGCAGGTCAGATGTATCTCTGGGGGGGGGCGAGAGGGCTGATCGTTGTCTGGTGGTGGGGGGGAGGCCCGATCGCTCATTGGTGGGGGGGGGGGGCGGATGGATCTCTGGTGGGGGGGCAGTGGTGTCTACTGCCACTCTGCGGGTGATCGGTCGGGAGGGAGGGGGGCAGGGGTGTCCGCTGCCACTCTGCGGGCGATCCCTCCTCCCCACTGGAGGAACGAACCCCTCCTCCCGGAAACTCCGGGAGGAGACATTCATTCCTCCGGTGGGGAGGAGGGATCGCCCGCAGAGTGGCAGCGGACACCTCTGCCCCCCTCCCTCCCGACCGATCACCTGCAGTGTGGCAGTGGACACCCCTGCCCCCCCCCCCACCAGAGATCCATCCGCCCCCCTTACCAGTGAGCGATCGGGCCTCCCCCCCCCCCACCACCAGACAACGATCAGCCCTCTCACCCCCCCCCCGAGATACATCTGACCAGCCTCCCTCCCCCCCGCCCCCCCAGAGGATGATCTGTGTCAGAGAGCCGCTCTCTCCGCTTTCTGCTTTTTTTTTTTCTTTCCCGACCTGGGTGCACTTTTTCAAATTTTTTTCAAACTGCACATGCGCAGTTCAGAGCTCCGATCGTTCTGGCAGCGCTAAGCTCCGCCCACAGCGCGGATCGGACTGGAGCCAGCTGAAAACGTATGGGCGCGCCTGGAAGCGGATTTCAAGGTCGGATCTGTACTACACCCAGATTCGGCACTTAGAATCAAAATGGTAAAATCGGGCCCTAAGAATCAATTTAGCATGGTCAATTAACCTCACCTGCACATCTTTGGAGTGTGGGAGGGAACTGGCGCACCCGGAGGAAACCCACGCAGACATGGGGACAGTCACCTGAGGCCGGAATTGAACCAGTGTCCTTGGCCCTGTGCTAATCACTGCGCCACCGTGTTGCCCTGTATGTAAGAACTGTAGGAGAAGTGAAGGGAACATACCTGAAACTGAATCAATTTCATTGCTATCCCCCAGTGTGTGCAGAAAGAACAGGGGGACGAGTATTGAATTTGCATAAAATGTTTTTTTTCAGCGGGAGTTTCGAAATGAATCTCCCACACTCTGTGCACTGCAGAGTGCCTCAACGTGAATCACGCTGAAAATCAGCCCCGACCTATTCCCGTTGGAGAGGCCGGCAGCACAGTACTGACTGGGCCACTGCACAAGCGCTGACCTGTCAGCGCCAAGATCGGCGCATGTGTAGTAGCCCCCGCACTGCCGGCCTCCCAATCATTGGCCAGCTCGATCGCTGGCCAGCCTCGCCACACCCCCCCCCCCCATCGCTGGCCTCCCGACCTCTCCACACCCTGATCGCTGATCTCCTGGACCTGTCCAGGCCAGCCTCGACCGCCCCTCCATCTCCCCCCCTCACCCCACCCTCCACACCCCAGCCTGCCTCGATGTCACCACCCACTCTGCAGCCCCAACCTCCCGATTTCCCCCACTCCGATGGCCATCCCTGATCGCTGGCCTCCCTCCCTCTGTCAATCAGCGTGAGTGCAGAGTGGCAGCAGGATTCCACGCCACCACCACCGACCCAAGAGACGCTCCCCCCATCAGGCCCCACCCCCATTAGTCCATGCTCCATTGGCACTACCGTATGCCCAGTGGGCAGTGCCAAGGTGACCCCTGGGCATTGCCACTTTGCCCCTTAGGCAGGGCCAGGGGGCCCAGGCTGGCACTGCCAAGGTGGCAATGCCCAGGGGGTACCCCCTCAGCGTCTGACCTTCTCGATTGCCCCCCTTCACTACAGCAGGGTCGACCTGCCAGCTCCCCGCAAGTGGGCAGCCATTCTAAACCCCGCTGAAGTGAACCACTCCTGGCGTGGGGGTGGGGGGAGAGGCTAACGGGCCCGGAGATTTCAGTCCCAGGCCAGCTAATGCTATTTAAATTGTATGTAAATTAGATTCTGAATAAATTATGCAGCTCCACGCCGCTTACTGGCGCGGAGCTGACAGCGCTGGAAATCTGGCTGCTGGAGACGCATGGAAGCCGTGGCGCCCAGTGAGGAGCCCACACAACGGCCTTCCCTCGAGTCTCCCGGCCCACTGCGCTACAAAAGCAGTGCAGAGGGCTGGGAGAATCGTCCCCCAGATATCATCTGAGATGTTTTTGGAGTTGCTCTGTGTATATTGACTGTTCTTCACCAAGGGAAGCAACTGTCTACCTTTGTGAGAGGCTCCGAATGTACCTGAAGCCATGGGCCTCCTCCAGAAAGCCCTTGCCAGTGGCAATGAGGTTCTGGATACATCTGTAACATTAGCCAAGGAGAGGTGAGAACCTGTTTCAACAAGTGGCTCTCTGCGTGCGTGGTGGGGAGGTCAGGAGATCGGGGCACCCCACCCTGCCAGGGTGCCTCCAGGATAGAGAGATGGGTCAATACTTGGTGTTGTGATGCCCCAGCAGTACTCTATGCTGATCCTCTCCTCTTCCACTTTGCCAATCCTTCTGGTTTCCATTGCAGAGTTGTTTTGTGCCTCCCAAACTGCCTCAGTTATTCACACATTCCCCGTGTCTCACAAATGCCTTTAATTTATTTCATTATGTTCCTTTTTATTGCCTCGTGTATATAACACTGAGCCATTCAACCTCTTGCTATTTAAATAGTTTACAGATCATTCAATTTCCTCTCTCATTTATATAAATACACATTACTGTGAGTATCTTTGTGTTTAGTTTTAAGCTGTTTTGTCTCAGCTTTGGAAGCAACTACTTTTTTTGAGGACTTTGCATGGTTGACTGATATGGTCAACACTTTCTAAGTAAGATTGTTAATGTAAAGTAACATTGGACCATACTGCCTTATTTCCAACCCAGTATATTTAAATATCCCACACAGCCTGACTCTCAATCTTAAATTATGAACATCCAAAATAGGAGCAGAAGTAACCCACTCAGCCCCTTGATCCTGCTCCACCAGTTGATAAGATCATGGCTGATCTGTGTTCCAAGTCCTATATTCCCATCTAATCCCAATAACCATTGATTCCTTTGTCTAGCAAGAATCTATCTACCTCTGTCTTCAAAATATTCAGTGATCCGCCTCCACTGCCCTCTGAGGTAGAGAGTTCCAAACTCGCAGAATCCTTGGAGAGAAAAATATTCTTCTCCCCTCTGTTCTAAAAGGGCAACTTCTAATTTTAAAACAGTGCCCCCTCATTCTGGACTCACCCCTCCCCCCACATGCTTTCCACGTCCACCTTGTCAAGACAATTGAAAATCTTATAGACATTAAATAAGACACCTCTCACTCTGAACAAAGAACAAAGAACAATACAGCACAGGAACAGGCCCTTCGGCCCTCCAAGCCCGTGCCGCTCCCTGGTCCAAACTAGACCATTCTTTTGTATCCCTCCATTCCCACTCAGTTCATGTGGCTATCTAGATAAGTCTTAAACGTTCCCAGTGTGTCCGCCATCACCACCTTGCCTGGCAGCGCATTCCAGGCCCCCACCACCCTCTGTGTAAAATATGTCCTTCTGATATCTGTGTTAAACCTCTCCCCCTTCACCTTGAACCTATGACCCCTCGTGAACGTCACCACCGACCCGGGGAAAAGCTTCCCACCGTTCACCCTATCTATGCCTTTCATAATGTTATACTGCTAGACTCTAATGGTAACAATCCCAGTCTGTCTAACCTATCCTCAAAACAACTCACTCAATCCAAGTATCAATCCAGTAAATCTCTTCTGAACCTCCTCCAACGCATTTATATCCTTGCTTAAATAAGGAAACCAAATGGCACACAACCTGTCCTGGTCTCTCCATGCCGACACTATAGTTAAGAAAGCCCACCAACGCCTCTACTTTCTCAGGAGGCATTGGTAGGAAATTTGGCATGTCAGCTACAACTCTCACCAACTTTTACAGATGCACCATAGAAAGCATTCTTTCTGGTTGTATCACAGCTTGGTATGGCTCCTGCTCTGCCCAAGACCGCAAGAAACTGCAAAGGGTTGTGAATGAAGCCCAGTCCATTACGCAAGCCAGCCTCCCATCCATTGACTCTGTCTACACTTCCTGCTGCCTCAGCAAAGCAGCCAGCATAATTAAGGACCCCACGCACCCCAGGCATTCTCTCTTCCACCTTCTTCCGTCGGGAAAAAGAGATACAAAAGTCTGAGGTCACGTACCAACCGACTCAAGAACAGCTTCTTCCCTGCTGCCATCAGACTTTTGAATGGACCTACCTCGCACTAAGTTGATCTTTCTCTACATCCTAGCTATGACTGTAACACTACATTCTGCATTCTCTCCTTTCCTTCTCTATGAATGGTATTCTTTGTCTGTATAGCGCAAGAAACAATAGTTTTCACTGTATAGTGACAATAATAAATCAAATCAAATCAAATCAAATCACAATGTGCACAAGATGAGGTCTCATCAATGTCCTGTATAACTGAAGCATAGATATATCCTTACTTTTCTGCTCAATTCCTCTCACAATAAAGTATAGAATTCCATTAGCCTTCTTAAATCCTTGCTGCCCCAGTATTCTAATTGTTTGTGACTCAAGCACTCGAGCACCTAGATCCCAATGTACCTTATAATTCTGCAGCTGTTTTTCTTTTATGTAATACTCAGTATGTTTATTCTTCATGCAAAGTGAACAGCTTCGCATTTTTCCACATTATACCCCATCTGCCAGATTTTTGCCAACTCACTCAATCTACCTATATCCGTCTGTAACTTCCTTATGTCCACTTCACAACATACTGTCCTACCTACCTTTGTATCATCTACAGATTTAGTGACCATATCTTCCCTCATCTGAGGTATTGATATGAATTGTAAAAAGATGACGTCTCAGCACAGACCCTTGCGGGATTCTGCACCCACATCCTGCCAATCAGAAAAAGACCCATTTATACATAGTCTCTGTTTCCTGCAAGCCAGCCAGTATTTGATCCAATGCTAATACGTTATCCGCTAAACCGTGAGCTTTCATTTTCTGTAATAACCTTTGATGTGATACCTTATCAAATGCCTTCTGGAAATCGAAGTACAGCACATCTGCAGGCTCCCCTTTATCCCCATTACATGTTACTCCATCAAAGAACACCCATAAATTGGTTAAAGATGATTTCTCTTTCATAAAACCATGCTGATCCTCTTAATTACCTTGAGATTCTCCAAGTGACCAGTTAAAACCTGCTTAATGATCGATTCCAACACTTTCTCCACAACAGGTGTGAAGCTAACTGGCCAATAGTTTCTTATTTTCTGCCTCACTCCCCTGGTTATATTTGCTCATTTCCAGTCTGATGGAATCTTTCCCAGAACCAAGCCAATTTTGGAAAATGAACGCCTGTGCATCAACTACCACATGAGCCAATTCCTTTAAAGCCCTGGGGTGAATTCCACCAGGATCTGGAGTCTTGTCAGCCTGTAGCTCTATCAGGTTGCTCAGTCCAGCTTCCCTAGTGTTTGCAGTTTCTTCAAGTTTCTCTCTCCCTTTCACCTCTTGAATGGCAGCTTTTACTGGAATGTTGTTCTCCCCATGTCTGCGTGGGTTTCCTCCGGGTGCTCCGGTTTCCTCCCACGTTCTGAAAGATGTGCTGGTTAGGTGCATTGACCCGAACAGGCGTCGGACTGTGGCGACTAGGGCAATTTCACAGTAACTTCATTGCAGTGTTAGTGTAAGCCTTACTTGTGACTAATAAATAAACTTTAACTTTATTTCCTCTATAGTGGAGACAAAGCAAAATATTTGTTTATTTCATCTGCCATTTCCTCATTATCTATTATTAACTCCCCCTTCTCACTCTCCAGTGGACCAACACTCACTTTGCTTACTCTTTTCTTCTGTAAGTAGCTGTCGAAATTCTTCTTATCCACCTTTGCATTTCTCACCATCTTCCTCTCATACTCAGTTTTTTTCTCCTGATTACTCTTTTAGTTGTCCCCTGCCATTCTTTATATTTTGACCAATCCTATGCTCTGTCATTCAACTTTGAACACTTGGATGCTTTTTCCTTAAGTTTGATGCTTTCGTTAACTTCCTTAGTTAACAACAGTTGGTGGATTCTCCCCTTAGAATTTTTCTTTATCGTAGGAATAGCAACTGGAAGTGATTACTTTCCAAAATCATGTTTTTAGGGCAGCGGTCACTTGGTCTAAAAGAGAACCTGCTCCATGAAATTGAACCCCCGTCAGTTTTCTGATCTGATAGTGGTTTAGTTCCACTTACCCGCCCGTTCCCCATAACCCTTAATTCCCTTATTGATCAAAAATCTATCTACCTGTGACTTAAACATATTTAACGAGGTAGCCTCCACTGCTTCAATGGGCAGAGAATTCCAGAGATTCACTACCCTCTGAGAGAAGAAGTTCCTCCTCAACTCTGTCCTAAACTGACTCCCCCTTATTTTGAGGCTGTGTCCTCTAGTTCTTGTTTCCTTTCTAAGTGTAACACTACATTCTGCACCCTCTCCTTTCCTTCTCTATGTATGGTATGCTTCAAAGTTTATTTATTAGTGCCACAAGTAGGCTTACATTAACATTGCAATGAAGTTACTGTGAAAATCCCTTAGTCGCCCCACTCCGGCATCTGTTTGGGTACACTAAGGGAGAATTTAGCATGGCCAATGCGTCTAACCAGCACGTCTTTTGGACTGTGGGAGGAAATCCACGCAGACACGGGGAGAATGTGCAGACTCCACACAGACAGTGACCCAAGCTGGGAATCAAACCTGGGTCCCTGGCATGGTGAGGGAGCAGTGTTAACCACTGTGCCACCGTGCTGCTGTATAGCGTACAAGAAACAATACTTTTCACTATATACCAATACATGTGACAATAATAAATCAAATCAAATCAAATCAAATGAGAAGCCTGTCTCTATATAAATGCAAGCACAGCCTTATAGATCTCCAGCTCAATCTCTTATACAACCCATCAAAGTCCATAATCTGGGGGGAATTTTCTTGTCCCGCCCGCCAAGGGAATTGTAGTGGGTGGGGGGGCGGACCATGCAAAAGCCCATTGACCTCGGGTGGGATTTTCCAGTTTTGGGGCAAGCGCGGCTGGAAGATCCCCCCTCTGGTCTTCCATGGACGGATTGCCTGTCTTCTTAAATTTCTAAAAAGTTATCTACACTTCATAGGGTTCCAACAGAACCTCTTTCTCATCAAGCCTATCCATAAATTGTAACAGAAGAGCTAATCATAGAATCTTTATGGTGCAGAAGGAGGCCTTCGGCCCAACGTGTCTGCACCGACCACAATCTCACCCAGGCCCTATTCCTGTAACCCCATATATTTACCCTGCTAATCCCCTGACACTAAGGGGCAATTTATCATGGCCAATCAAACTAACCCGCACATCTTTGGAATGTGGGAGGAAACCAGAGCACCCGGAGGAAACCCACGCCGACATGGGGAGAACGTACAAACTTTACAAAGACAGTCACCCGAGGCCGGAATTGAACCTGGGTCCCTGGCACTGCGAAGATACTGAATACTTGGATACTTAAGAGCTAATCCACCTTCACTATCCAAGTCACCTACATCTAGCTCTGATTCTCCGATCTCATTAGCCCCACCACCACTCCCAGCGAGAACAGAATATTTTGGCCTGAGCCAAACCTCCATTCACTGCAGCGGGACTGGAGAATGCAGGAGATGGTACGCCGTTTGCCAGCGATGGCTTTCCCTAGTCCAGCTGCTGTCAATGGGATTTCCCATTGAAGCCACCCCATGCCGCCGGGAACCCTGTGATTGGGGGGGGGAGTGTGCTGCCGGCAGAATCAGAAAATCCCGCTGGTGTGAACGGCCGGAGATGTATGTTTTCAAGAAGGAGTTAGATGTATGTTTTTTAAAAATTTATTAGTGTCACAAGTGGGCTTACATGAACGCTGCAATGAAGTTACTGTGAAAATTCCCTAGTCGCCACACTCCGGCGCCTGTTTGGGCACACAGAGGGAGAATTTAGCATGGCCAATGCACCTAACCAGCACATCTTTCAGACTGTGGGAGGAAACCAGAGCACCCGGAGGAAACCCACGCAGACACGGGGAGAATGTGCAGACTCCGCACACACAGTGAGCCAAGCCGGGAATCGAACCCGGGTCCCTGGTACTGTGAGGCAGTAGTGCTAACCACTGTGCTACTGTGTCTCCATTGTTTAGCTCTTGGGGCTAACAGATCAAAGGATATGGGGGGCAGGTGGCATCAGGTCATTGAGATGGATGATTAGCCATGATTATAACAAATGGTGGAGCATCCTATTTTTTATGTTTGTTTGGTAACATTTTACTCCATTAAAGGCACTATATAAATTCAAGTTGTTGTTCTTTGTCTACTTTAATGCTTGACACAACAATACCAAACCCAAAAGAGAAAACACTGGAAAATCTCAGCTGGTCTGGCAGCATCTGTAAGGAGAGAAAAGAGCTGACGTTTCGAGTCCAGATGACCCTTTGTCAAAGCTAAAAGGCATAGAAAGTGGGAATATTTATACTGCAGGGGGAGGGAATGAAAGATGAGTCATAGCCACAGAAACCAGGGGAAAGGCTGCTAATGGCAGTCCGTAGAGAGAATAAGAGGTGGGTCATTTGGACGCGAAACATCAGCTCTTTTCTCTCCTTACAGATGCTGCCAGACCTGCTGAGATTTTCCAACATTTCCTCTTTTGGTTTCAGATTCCAGCATCCGCAGTAACTTGCTTTAATACCAAACCCAGTTTAATCAGGTACCATGGTTTTTAAAAAAAAATCTACACTTTTAGATTTAAAATTTCTTCGTGCTTCATAACAAACATTTTAGGAATTGTGAGCAGCATAAACGTTCATCGGGAGCATAAAATCCAGCATCAACCTTTTGGACTGAATGACCTGTTTCTTTGCTGTAGAAGACTCGATGTAACTTGATGAATCACATGATAATCACAGATGAGGAGACATTCATCCTGGTACTGGAGTTCAAATCCAGTGCACGATACCGTGCACAAAGTGTCCTCCATCTGCTGGTACTACGGGTTTGAGGTGTGCGTGTAAAACTATTCTGGGTGGTCTCCATTCAGGTCCTGAATGGGCTGCATTGTTAAAGCTTTCCCTCTGTCTACACAAATCGCTCTCAGGTATTTAGAGGTAGGAGGTAAGACACATTTTTGCTTTCCTGGGAGTACTTGGTGTTAACGCAGTATCCTATTATATCTTTGAAGATTTCCTCAGATTAACAAGTACAGTACAAAACAAACCATAAAGTATTCATATATGCAAGGTCACCATAATGTATGTGCTACATGTGACTGATGGTGTTGCCTTGAATCTCATCAGTTTCCTACTAAAGCATGCGGGGACAGGAAAGTTCTAGGTCTCTATGCATGAAGATATTTCAAATGAACTTCGAAAGACAGTCTGTTATAGTCAATGCTTGGTTTCCGGCAATGTGAAGAATAGTGACACGGTGCAAACATAGTTACACAAACATAGATCTAGGCAGGATTTTCCATGGTGTGTTTTGCAGCAGCAGATGAGGCCCGTCATTGAGTGGCAGCAGGATCCTCCAGTCCTGCAGCGGCAGATGAGGCCCGTCATTGAGTGGCAGCAGGATCTTCCAGTCCCGCCGCAGTCAATGTGTTTTCTTGTAGTTTGCACCCTCCACCACCCGGGATCCCATAAGTGGGGGCTGGGCGTTGGGGGGGGGGGGGGGGGGGGGGGGTGGGGGGGGCTGCTGCCATCGGCAGGACCAGAGGATCCCCCCATTGGGAACAGCTAGAAAACTACACCCAGAGTCAGCAATTGCAATCAACTAAAGAAACATAATGGCTAGCTTGCAATATATGGACTTGGCAATTTCTAGATTCTTTGGGTTATATAAATTTAGGTAGTACACAGAGGTTAATTAGCTGCCTTAGGATTGCATTCTACATTACCATCGTTCTTGCAAAAATGTACAAAAAATTATAACCTGATTTGTTTCCAAAAACCAAAGAAACACAATTTTGGAATATATTTTCGAACTCCATCGGTTTTGTACATGCAATGTAATTTAATCAAATACATTCATGGAACTCTAAACACCAATCACAGAGGAATCAGACATGGTAACATAATTTATCAATTTTAAAACGGGGAGTTTAGCAGTTTTAAGTGCTTTTCCAATTATCAGAACTACTTAAGAGACATGCATTAATTAAGGTAATTTAAGAGGTTGAATAATTAAGTGAAGGCTTTTCACTTTGCCTCATTACTACCATGTTTTTACTGAGTCCTGGGGTGGAATTCTCACATCTGGGATTACGTCCCATGGCAGGGACAGAAGCGCGGAGTGTTTCCCGCTGCAGTTCGCCGCGGGAGAACACACCCTGGTCGGAATCTCCGGTCATTCACATCCTCCCACTGCTGCCAGTGAGATCGGAGAATTTGGTGCTCAGCCAAATTTCCGTTCAAAGTTAAAATTTATTTATTAGTCACAAGTAAGGCTTACATTAACACTGCAATGAAGTTACTGTGAAATTTCCCTAGTCGCCACACTCTGGTGCCTGTTCGGGTCAATGCACCCTAACCAGCACGTCTTTCAGACTGTGTGAGGAAACCGGAGCGCCTGGAGGAAACCCACGCAGACACGGGGAAAGCGTGAAAACTCCACACAGACAGTGACCCAAGCCGGGAATTGAACACGGGTCACTGGCGCTGTGAGGCAGCAGTGCTGTACCACTGTGCCGCCCAGTGCAGTTCAGTGCAGCGGGAGTAGAAAAACCTGTCGGTGTGAATGGCTGAAGAAATCTGGCTGATATATTTCAGTCCGACCTCATGAATTATTTAACTGGGTGCTTTGCACCATATTCCCTCACAAGACAGACCTTGTGGCACATGATCTGCCATGTATCTGGGCGCCATATTGAAAAGGCACGCAGCATCACTGAAACACCCAATGAAAGATGGATCTTAAGAACATAAGAACATAAGAAATAGGAGCAGGAGTAGGCCATCTAGCCCCTCGAGCCTGCCCCGCCATTCAATAAGATCATGGCTGATCTGACGTGGATCAGTACCACTTACCCGCCTGATCCCCATAACCCTTAATTCCCTTACCGATCAGGAATCCATCCATCCGCGCTTTAAACATATTCAGCGAGGTAGCCTCCACCACCTCAGTGGGCAGAGAATTCCAGAGATTCACCACCCTCTGGGAGAAGAAGTTCCTCCTCAACTCTGTCTTAAACCGACCCCCCTTTATTTTGAGGCTGTGTCCTCTAGTTTTAACTTCCTTACTAAGTGGAAAGAATCTCTCCGCCTCCACCCTATCCAGCCCCCGCATTATCTTATAAGTCTCCATAAGATCCCCCCTCATCCTTCTAAACTCCAACGAGTACAAACCCAATCTCCTCAGCCTCTCCTCATAATCCAAACCCCTCATCTCCAGTATCAACCTGGTGAACCTTCTCTGCACTCCCTCCAATGCCAATATATCCTTCCTCATATAAGGGGACCAATACTGCACACAGTATTCCAGCTGCGGCCTCACCAATGCCCTGTACAGGTGCATCAAGACATCCCTGCTTTTATATTCTATCCCCTTCGCAATATAGGCCAACATCCCATTTGCCTTCTTGATCACCTGTTGTACCTGCAGACTGGGCTTTTGCGTCTCATGCACAAGGACCCCCAGGTCCCTTTGCACGGTAGCATGTTTTAATTTGTTTCCATTGAGATAGTAATCCCATTTGTTATTATTTCCTCCAAAGTGTATAACCTCGCATTTCTCAACGTTATACTCCATTTGCCATATCCTCGCCCACTCACTCAGCCTGTCCAAATCTCTCTGCAGATCTTCTCCGTCCTCCACACGATTCACTTTTCCACTTATCTTTGTGTCGTCTGCAAACTTCGTTACCCTACACTCCGTCCCCTCCTCCAGATCATCTATATAAATGGTAAATAGTTGCGGCCCGAGTACCGATCCCTGCGGCACGCCACTAGTTACCTTCCTCCAACCGGAAAAACACCCATTTATTCCGACTCTTTGCTTCCTGTCGGATAGCCAGTCCCCAATCCACTTTAACACACTACCCCCAACTCCGTGTGCCCTAATCTTCTTCAGTAGCCTTTTATGGGGCACCTTATCAAACGCCTTTTGGAAATCCAAAAACACCGCATCCACCGGTTCTCCTCCATCAACCGCCCTAGTCACATCTTCATAAAAATCCAACATGTTCGTCAAGCACGACTTTCCCCTCATGAATCCATGCTGCGTCTGATTGATCGAACCATTTCTATCCAGATGCCCTGCTATCTCCTCTTTAATAATGGATTCCAGCATTTTCCCTACTACAGACGTTAAGCTGACCGGCCTATAGTTACCCGCCTTTTGTCTCCTTCCTTTTTTAAACAGCGGCGTAACATTAGCCGTTTTCCAATCAACCGGCACTACCCCAGAATGCAACGAGTTTTGATAAATAATCACTAACGCATCCACTATTACCTCTGACATTTCTTTCAATACCCTGGGATGCATTCCATCCGGACCCGGGGACTTATCCACCTTCAGTCCCATTAGTCTACCCAGCACTGCCTCTCTGGTAACATTAATTGTATTAAGTATTTCTCCTGCTGCCAACCCTCTATCGTTAATATTTGGCTAACTATTTGTGTCCTCCACCGTGAAGACCGACACAAAAAACTTATTTAAAGACTCAGCCATATCCTCATTTCCCACTATTAACTCCCCCCTCTCGTCCTCCAAGAGTCCAACATTCACTCTAGCCACTCTATTCCTTTTTATATATTTATAAAAACTTTTACTATCATTTTT
Organism: Mustelus asterias; assembly: GCF_964213995.1. Lineage (NCBI taxonomy): Eukaryota > Metazoa > Chordata > Chondrichthyes > Carcharhiniformes > Triakidae > Mustelus > Mustelus asterias. Next base: position 26,614,181 of record NC_135802.1, on the reverse strand, counting down.
TATATTAATTGCTAGCCTAGCTTCATAGTCTATCCTTCCTTTCTTTATCGCTTTCTTAGTCTCTCTTTGTTGTTTCTTAAATTTTTCCCAATCACTTGTTTCTCCACTATTTTTGGCCACTCTGTACGCAGCTGTTTTTATTTTAATACTCTCCTTTATTTCCTTCGTTATCCACGGCTGGTTCTCCCTTTTCTTACAATCCTTGTTTTTTGCTGGAATATATTTTTGCTGAGAACTGAAAAGGATCTCCTTAAAAATCCTCCACTGTTCCTCAGCTATCCTACCTGCCAGCCTGCTCTCCCAGTCTACCTTAGCCAATTCATCCCTCATCCTATCATATTTCCCTCTGTTCAAACAGAGGACACTGGTTTGGGACCAAACTTTCTCCTCTTCCATCTGAATCAGAAATTCGACCATATTGTGGTCACTAGACCCAAGAGGGTCCTTCACAATAAGATCCTTAATTCTACCTACCTCGTTACACAATACCAGATCCAAAATAGCTCGTTCCCTCGTCGGTTCCGTAACATGCTGTTCAAGGAAACTATCCCGACAGCATTCTAAGAACTCTTCCTCCATTCCACCCTTACCGACTTGAGTCTGCCAGTCAATGTGCATGTTGAAGTCCCCCATGATTATTGCTGTTCCGTTTTTACACGCATCCCTTATCTGCTTGTTTATAGCCCTCCCTACCTCAACATTATTATTTGGGGGCCTATATACCACACCTACTAGTGTCTTTCTCCCTCTACTATTCCTCATCTCTACCCATAACGATTCCACGTTTTGTTCCTCAGAGCCTATGTCATCCCTCAGTACTACCCTGATATTATCTCTTATTAATAGCGCGACCTCACCACCTTTTCCTTCCTGTCTATTCTTCCTAAACGCCTGATACCCCTGGATATTCATCTCCCAGTCCTGGTCACCTTTCAGCCACGTTTCTGTAATGGCCACTAGATCGTACCCACTCGTGCTGATTTGCACCATCAACTCATTTACCTTGTTCCGAATGCTTTGTGCATTCAGGCAAAGTGTCCTTATTCCAGCTTTTATCTGGACCCGCTTTGATGAGTCGCGAACACCCTCTCCCTCTACTCCCTTATCTAAATTACCGCCTTCATTCACTTGCACCCTCTCCTCTACCATTAATTTTGTAATTCCCCTTACCCCTGCATCCTCCACCCCATCAATTAGTTCCTTGATCCTAGTCAACTCTTCTAGCTCCCCTCCCCCCAACCTTCTTCCCGAGAAAGAAGATGGATCACCAGGAACATTCTGGGATTGGAAGATAGGCCTCTTCGATGATACTGAAATTGGAAAATTCACCTGTAAATGCTCCCCCCACCCACTGCTGTGGTGTTCCAGGATTGCTGGCAGCCTCCATTCTGAACTCTGGAGGCAGGCCCAGGTCAGTCCCAACATCTGCATGTCACGTTGTTCCAGATGTGTTTAGCACTGGCATGTTTTCCTGCTGGCGTCGTGGAGAATCGGGTGTGGGCGGAGGATTCTGGTAGGCCATTCATCTGCATCTATCAACAGGATGCAAATCAGTTTCACGCCAGCCTCCAGCGGGATTCCTGATTTGCCATGGCAGGCACCGCCGGAAGATCCCGTGGGAAATTCACGCCAGCATGAAACCGAGTTTTGCACTCCCGCCAAAGTCTCTGCCCCTCCCACCTGCCATTGAACCTGAACCTGCCGGCAAGGCCTTGGGAGAATTCCAGTCCTGGTGTCCATTTAACGTGGTTGTGATTCAGTAAGTTAACTTATAAATGAATGAAGCTGGCCACTTTATAGTGTTAGCTGCCAATATGGCATTCAATCAGTTTCTGCATTGTCTGCATGCATAGGCAACATGGCGAGGAACACAGGACAAGAGCGGCTAGAAAGTCCCTCCAGACTGTTCTGTCATTCATTGAGATTGTGACCTGACTCCATACAGCCTCCTTTTCCCCATAATCCCTTAATATTGTTCATTAACAGAAATCTATCCTTCAAACTTCTTTATGTGTACAAATATTTCCTAATTCTGCTCCTGAAAGGCTGGCTCTAATTTTGAGGCTACACCCTCTAATCCTACTCTCCTCAAACAAAGTGAATCATAGAATCATAGAATCCCTACAGTACAGAAAGAGGCCATTCGGCCCATCGAGTCTGCACCGACCGCAATCCCACCCAGGCCCCACCCCCATATCCCTACATATTTTACCCACTAATCCCTCTAACCCACGCATCTCAGGACACTAAGGGGAAATTTCAGCATAGCCAATCAACCTAACCCGCACATCTTTGGACTGTGGGAGGAAACCGGAGCACCCGGAGGAAACCCACGCAGACACGAGGAGAATGTGCAAACTCCACACAGACAGTGACCCAAGCCGGGAATCAAACCCAGGTCCCTGGAGCTGTGAAGCAGCAGTGCTAACCACTGTGCTACCGTGCCGCCCATAACAATTAATTTCTATCTAACCTCAGTTCTTCCTTGATATCTTGAAAACTTCCAGCAAACACTCCTTAATCATTCCAATTCCAAAGAAGACAACTCTAGTTTGTGTAGGTCTGCCAGCATCTATCTGGAGGGAAACACAATTAACATTTTGGGTCGTCGACCTTTCGTCAGAACTGAAAGGAGTTAAAGTTTATTTATTAGTCACAAGTAGGTTTACATTGACACTGCAGTGAAGTTACTGTGAAAATCCCCTAGTCTCCACACTCCGGCGCCTGTTCGGGTACACTGAGGGAGAATTTAGCGTGACCAATGTACGTAACCAGCACGTCTTTTGGGCTGTGGGAGGAAACCTACGCAGACACAGGGAGAATGTGCAGACTCCACACGACAGTGACCCGAGCTGGGAATCGAACCCGGGTCCCTGGCGGTGTGAGGCAGCAGTGCTAACCACTGGGAGAATGTTAGAGCAAAAGAATTGCAACAAAAAGTAGCAAATTTAAAAACAAATGACAAGCAGCCTAGGGTGAGGGGGTGACTCGAAACGCCAACTGTGTTTCCCTCCTGATCGATGCTGATAGACTTGCTGAGTTTCCCCAGCGTCCTCTGTTCTTGTTTCAGATTCCAGCATCAGCAGCATTTTACTTATTCTGGTTTTGTGTATGCCCCTTAACCAAGATAAACTTTTAAAAAGTTTATTTATTGGTGTCACAAGTAGGCTTACATTAACACTGCAATGAAGTTAGTGTGAAAATCCCCTCGTCGCCACACTCCGGCGCCTGAGGGAGAACTTTGCATGATCAATGCATCTAACCAGCACATCTTTCGGACTGTGGGAGGAAACCGGAGCAGCCAGAGGAAACCCACGCAGACATGGGGAGAACGTGCAAACTCCATCACCCAAGCTGGGAATCGAACCTGGGTCCCTGGCGCTGTGAGGCAGCAGTGCTTACCACTGTGCCACCGTGCTGCCCTGTGATTGTGATTGTGCCAAAATAGGTGAAAGTTTTGGAGGACAACGAATGCCTCCAATGGTTAAATTACAAACCTATGAGCAAGGAGCAGGAGTGGGCCATTCAGCCCCTCGAACCTGCTCCGCCATTTAATAAGATCTGATAGTAACCTCAAATCTGCATCCCACCTACTCCCAATAACTTTCAACAAAGAACAAAGAAAAGTACAGCACAGGAACAGCCCTTCGACCCTCCAAGCCTGTGCCGATCATGATGCCCTAACTAAACTAAAGAAAGAACCTTCTGCCCTTACTCGGTCTGAATCCATCTATTCCCTCCTTATTCATGTACCCATCCAGATGCCTCTTAAATGTCATCCCCTTGCTTACCAAGAATCTACCTGTGCCTTAAAAATATTCAAGGTTTCTGGTTCCACCACCTTTTTAGGAGAGTTCCAAAGACTCACAACTCTCTGAGAGAAAACATTTTGCCTCATCTCTGTTTTAAATAGGTGACCCCTTATTTTTAAACAGTGACTCCCTAGTTCTAGATTCTCCCACACAAAGAAACATCCTCTCCATATCTACCCTCTCAAGACCCCTCAGGATCTTATATGTTTCAATCAATTCGCCTCTTACTCTTCTAAACTCCAGTGGATACAAGCCTAACTTGTCCAAGCTTTTCTCAGAAGACAACCCAGCCATTCCAGGTTTTAGTCTGGTAAACCTTCTATAACGCCTCTACTTTCTCAGGAGGCTAAGGAAATTTGGCATGTCTGCTCTGACTCTCAACTATTTTTACAGATGCACCATAGAAAGCATTCTTTCTGGTTGTATCACAGCTTGGTATGGCTCCTGTTCTGAGAAAGTCCACAAGAAACTACAGAGTCTATCACACAAACCAGCCTCCCATCCATTGAGTCCATGTATACTTCCCGCTGCCTCGGAAAAGCAGCCAGCATAATCAAGGATCCAACACAATCTGGACATTCTCTCTTCCACCTTCTTCCATTGGGAAAATGAAAGAAAAGTCTGAGATCATGTACCAACCGCCCTTCATGCACTTGCCATATATAAAGCTGAACTTGCTCTGCACCCTAGCTAAGACTGTAACACTATATTCTGCACCCTCACCTTTCCTTCTCCCCTATGTACTCGATGAATGGTATGTTTTTTCTGCATAGTGCACAAGAAACAATACTTTTCACTGTATACTAATACATGCGACAATAAAAGATCAAATCAAATCAAAAGATAGAGATAGGGTACGTGTGGAGAGATCTGACACTGCGTGTACCCATATACATACAAATTTATTAAAGGTACTTTACACCTTTGCTTTTAGCTGTGGTCCCTCCTTTCTCTTGGAAGTGGCATTGCAGGATGATGTAAGTTTTGAAACCGGTGGCACAGTGGTTAGCACTGCTGCCTCACAGTGCCAGGGACCCAGGTTCGATTCTCGGGTCACTGTCTGTGTGGAGTTTGCACGTTCTCCCTATGTCTGCATGTGTTTCCTCCCACAGTCTGAAAGACGTGCTGGTTAGGTGCATTGACCCGAACAGGTGCTGGACTGTGGCGACTAGGGGAATTTCACAGTAACTTCATTGCAGTGTTAATGTAAGCCTTACTTGTGACTAATAATTAAACTTTACTTTAACTGCCTCTCTCCACCCTGTCTCCATGTCAGCTGGACTGACAGACGTAGAAGTGAATGCATCATAAGACCATAAGACCATAAGACATAGGAGCGGAAGTAAGGCCATTCGGCCCATCGAGTCCACTCCACCATTCAATCATGGTTGATTTCAACTCCATTTACCCGCTCTCTCCCCATAGCCCTTAATTCCTCGAGAAATCAAGAATTTATCAATTTCTGTCTTGAAGACGCTCAACGTCTCGGCCTCCACAGCCCTCTGTGGCAATGAATTCCACAGACCCACCACTCTCTGGCTGAAGAAATTTCTCCTCATCTCTGTTCTAAAGTGACTCCCTTTTATTCTAAGGCTGTGCCCCCGCGTCCTAGTCTCCCCTGTTAATGGAAACAACTTCCCTACGTCCATCCTATCTAAGCCGTTCATTATCTTGTAAGTTTCTATCAGATCTCCCCTCAACCTCCTAAACTCCAATGAATATAATCCCACGATCCTCAGACGTTCATCGTATGTCAGGCCTACCATTCCTGGGATCATCCGTGTGAATCTCCGCTGGACCCGCTCCAGTGCCAGTATGTCCTTCCTGAGGTGTGGGGCCCAAAATTGCTCACAGTACTCCAAATGGGGCCTAACCAGTGCTTTATAAAGCCTCAGAAGTACATCCCTGCTTTTGTATTCCAAGCCTCTTGAGATAAATGACAACATTACATTTGCTTTCTTAATTACGGACTCAACCTGCAAGTTTACCTTTAGAGAATCCTGGACTAGGACTCCCAAGTCCCTTTGCACTTTAGCATTATGAATTTTGTCACCGTTTAGAAAATAGTCCATGCCTCTATTCTTTTTTCCAAAGTGTACGACCTCGCACTTGCCCACGTTGAATTTCATCAGCCACTTCTTGGACCACTCTCCTAAACTGTCTAAATCTTTCTGCAGCCTCCCCACCTCCTCAATACTACCTGCCCCTCCACCTATCTTTGTATCATCGGCAAACTTGGCCAGAATGCTCCCAGTCCCGTCATCTAGATCGTTAATATATAAAGAGAACAGCTGTGGCCCCAACACTGAACCCTGCGGGACACCACTTGTCACCGGTTGCCATTCTGAGAAAGAACCTTTTATCCCAACTCTCTGCCTTCTGTCTGACAGCCAATCGTCAATCCATGTTAGTACCTTGCCTCGAATACCATGGGCCCTTATTTTACTCAGCAGTCTCCCGTGAGGCACCTTGTCAAAGGCCTTTTGGAAGTCAAGATAGATAACATCCATTGGCTCTCCTTGGTCTAACCTATTTGTTATCTCTTCAAAGAACTCTAACAGGTTTGTCAGGCACGACCTCCCCTTACTAAATCCATGCTGACTTGTCTTAATCCGACCCTGCACTTCCAAGAATTTAGAAATCTCATCCTTAACGATGGATTCTAGAATTTTGCCAACAACTGAGGTTAGGCTAATTGGCCTATAATTTTCCATCTTTTTTCTTGTTCCCTTCTTGAACATCATACTTATCATCACACCACATATGCTGCCTGATACACCCACCTCAACAAACGGCGGGATAAGACACAGGCGTGCCACTTTGGAGATAATGACTAATTGGTAGCATGAATTAGAATTGTAATCACCCACTGACAATGCCTAATTAAGGCATCCGTTAGTATAGGATGGACAGAGTGACACAGGTCTGATGGATCAAAGTCAAATTGAGATTTTATTTTACGTTTAACTGCTTCCCAAATTGGTTGTAGCATTTAGGTCCCCTAGTGGGTATTGCCTTACTTACTGTAATTATTTACCTTATTATGCCGAGTCAATTTTGAGTTGAACTTGGAAAGCTTATACTGTCAACTGGAGGTCAGACGTAGATGGATAATCGCTTTCTTCAACCTTTGACTGCTTGTGTGTATGTAAGTTGTTAGAATTGTACAATGCTAATGAAATGTCTTTTATTCAACACTGATATCTTGGATACATATTGCATTATAGCCAATAGCACACCAATCACTGTCCACACTGCTGGCAGATACAAGATTGTAAGAAGTTTAACAACACCAGGTTAAAGTCCAACAGGTTTATTTGGTAGCAAAAGCCACACAAGCTTTCGGAGCTCCAAGCCCCTTCTTACAATTGTGTTACGATGGGTCCAGATTACCTACACTCTGAGCAAATGACATCTGTTGTCACCCATATCCTCCAGAGCTGAGATCCAGATGGTGATGTGGGTGTTACTGGAGGGGTCCAGCCACTATGGGGAATCCAGCACCATGGGGAATCCGGCACCATGGGAACAATGGCACCAAGAAGGGGCTTGGAGCTCCGAAAGCTTGTGTGGCTTTTGCTACCAAATAAACCTGTTGGACTTTAACCTGGTGTTGTTAAACTTCTTACTGTGTTTACCCCAGCCCAACGCCGGCATCTCCACATCACAGATACAAGATTAACATACCGTGGATACTGGAAATTTGAAATCAAAACAGAAAAATACTGGAAATGCTCAGCAAAGTCATACAGCATCTGTGCAGCTAGATTCAGTGTAAATCTTCAATTTGTAGATCTCTAGTCAGAACGGGCAGCACGATGACACAGTGGTTGGCATTGCTGCCTCACAGTGCCAAGGACCTGGGTTCAATTCCCGGCTTAGGTTACTGTCTGTGTGGAGTTTGCACGTTCTCTCCATGTGGGTTTCCTCTGGGTGCTCCGGTTTCTTCCCATAGTCCAAAGGTGTGCAGGTTAGGTGGATTTGTTATGCTAAATTGCGCCTTCGTGTCCCAAGATGTGTAGGTTAGGTGGATTAGCCATGGGAAATTGCCCCTTAGTATCGGGAGATCGTGGGGTTAAGGGGATAGGGCCTTGTTGAGATTGTGGCCGGTACAGAGTTGATGGGCCAAATGGCCCCCTTCTGCATTGTAGGGATTCTATGATTCTTTGAGAACTGGAAAGATTAGAGATGAAACAGGTTCTAAGCAAGAACAGAGATAGGGAAAGGGAGGGTGGTGCATAGGGAAAATGGGCAAGAGAAAGGCAGAGCGGATTAAATGACAATGTGGATGATGCTTCAAGGCAGAAGGGGGAGGTAATGGAACAATTAAAGAAACAAAAGGTGAGTCTGGAGGGGTGTAAATGCAGAACCATTACCAACAGCTGCTGTCTGAAAAAACAAAACAACACAAGCACAATGGGAGCAGAGATTATGAGCTGAACTCAGTGTTGAACCCAGAAGGTTGTAAAGTGCCTAATCAGAAAGTAAAGTGCTGTCCTTTGTGCTTGCGTTGAGCTTCATTGGAACAGTTTAGGGTGCTAAGGTCAGGACGAGAGTGAGACAGGAAATTAAAGTGACAGGTGATTAGACACCCGGAGTCATGCTTGTGGATTGTACAGACATAGAACATAGAAAGCCACAGCACAAACAGGCCCTTCGGCCCACAAGTTGCGCCGATCACATCCCCACCTCTAGGCCTATCTATAGCCCTCAATCCCATTAAATCCCATGTACTCATCCAGAAGTCTCTTAAAAGACCCCAACGAGTTTGCCTCCACCACCACCGACGTCAGCCGATTCCACTCACCCACCACCCTCTGAGTGAAAAACTTACCCCTGACATCCCCCCTGTACCTACCCCCCAGCACCTTAAACCTGTGTCCTCTCGTAGCAACCATTTCAGCCCTTGGAAATAGCCTCTGAGAGTCCACCCTATCCAGACCCCTCAACATCTTGTAAACCTCTATCAGGTCACCTCTCATCCTTCGTCTCTCCAGGGAGAAGAGACCAAGCTCCCTCAACCTATCCTCATAAGGCATGCCCCCCAATCCAGGCAACATCCTTGTAAATCTCCTCTGCACCCTTTCAATGGCTTCAACATCTTTCCTGTAATGAGGTGACCAGAACTGCGCGCAGTACTCCAAGTGGGGTCTAACCAGGGTCCTATAAAGCTGCAGCATTATCTCCCGACTCCTAAACTCAATCCCTCGATTAATGAAGGCTAGTACGCCATACGCCTTCTTGACCGCATCCTCCACCTGCGAGGCCGATTTAAGAGTCCTATGGACCCGGACCCCAAGGTCCTTCTGATCCTCTACACTGCTAAGAATGGTACCCTTCATTTTATACTGCTGCTCCATCCCATTGGATCTGCCAAAATGGATCACCACACACTTATCCGGGTTGAAGTCCATCTGCCACTTCTCCGCCCAGTCTTGCATTCTATCTATGTCTCGCTGCAACTTCTGACATCCCTCCAAACTATCCACAACACCACCTACCTTGGTGTCGTCAGCAAACTTACCAACCCATCCCTCCACTTCCTCATCCAGGTCATTTATGAAAATGACAAACAGCAAGGGTCCCAGAACAGATCCCTGGGGCACTCCACTGGTCACTGACCTCCATGCAGAGAAAGACCCCTCCACAGCCACTCTCTGCCTTCTGCAGGCAAGCCAGTTCTGGATCCACAAGGCAACAGCCCCTTGGATCCCATGCCCTCTCACTTTCTCAAGAAGTCTTGCATGGGGGACCTTATCGAACGCTTTGCTGAAGTCCATATAGACCACATCCACCGCTCTTCCTTCGTCAATGTGCTTGGTCACATTTTCAAAGAACTCAACCAGGCTCGTAAGGCACGACCTGCCCCTGACAAAGCCGTGCTGACTACTTTTGATCATACTAAACTTCTCTAGATGATCATAAATCCTGTCTCTCAGGATCCTCTCCATCAACTTACCAACCACTGAGATTAGACTCACCGGTCGGTAATTTCCCGGGCTGTCCCTGTTCCCTTTCTTGAATATAGGGACCACATCCGCAATCCTCCAATCCTCCGGAACCTCTCCCGTCTCCATCGACGATGCAAAGATCATCGCCAAAGGCTCCACAATCTCCTCCCTCGCCTCCCACAGTAACCTGGGGTACATCCCATCCGGTCCCGGCGACTTACCAACCTTGATGCCATTCAATAGTTCCAACACATCCTCTTTCTTTATGTCCACATGCTCGATCCTTTCTGTCCTCCGCAATCCAGCAGTACAACCACCCAGATCCCTTTCCACCGTGAATACCGAGGTAAAGTATTCATTAAGCACCTCCGCCATTTCTAACGGTTCCGCACAAACTTTTCCCCCTTCACCTTTTAAGGGTCCTATGCCTTCACATCTCATCCTTTTACTCTTGACATATTTGTAGAAAGCCTTGGGATTCTCCTTAATCTTACCCGCCAAGGTCTTCTCATGACCCCTTCTCGCTCTCCTAATTTCCTTCTTAAGCTCCTTCCTACATCGCGTATACTCCTCTAAATCCTTAACACCTCCTAGCTCTCTGAACCTTCTGTACGCCTCTCTTTTCTTATTTACCAGGTTCATCACAACCTTCGTGCACCACGGTTCCCGTACCCTACCAACACCCCCCTGTCTCATCGGAACGTTGTCATGCAGAGCTCCAGACAAACATTCCTTGAAAATCCTCCACTTTCCTTCGGTACTTTTCCCCAAGAATGCCTCCTTCCAATTTACCCGTCTAATTTCCTCCCTGATGACACTGTATTTCCCTTTACTCCAGAGAAACACTTTCCTAGCCTGCCTGACCCTATCTCTTTCCAATGCTATCGTGAAGGAGATAGAATTATGATCGCTATCCCCAAGATGCTCACCCACCGAGAGATCCTCCACCTGTCCAGGTTCATTAGCCAGCACCAGATCAAGAACAGCCTCTCCTCTAGTAGGCTTATCCACATACTGTGTCAGGAAACTCTCCTGGACACACCTAACAAACTCCTCTCCATCCAAACCCCTAGCCCTAGGGATATTCCAATCTATGTTTGGGAAATTAAAATCTCCCATCACGACAACTCTGTTATTCCTACATCTCTCCAGGATCTGTTTCCCCATCTGCTCCTCAACATCTCTGTTACTATTGGGCGGCCTATAGAAAACACCCAGCAAAGTTACCGACCCCTTCCTGTTCCTAACCTCCACCCACAGAGATTCCGTAGTCAGTCCCTCCACGGCGTCCACCTTCTCTACAGCCATGACACTATCCCTGATCAACAGTGCCACTCCCCCCCCTCTCTTGCCTCCCTCCCTGTCCTTCCTGAAACATCTAAAACCCGGCACCTGAAGCACCCAGTCCTGTCCCTGAGACATCCAAGTCTCCGTAATGGCCACCACATCACAATTCGAAGCAGCAATCCACGCTCCAAGCTCATCCACTTTATTCACTACACTCCTGGCATTAAAATAGACACATCTCAGACCTTCAGCCTGAGCACTTCCCTTCTCCCTCACTCGTCTAACCTCCCTCTTACCCTGTCTACATTCCTTATCTATTTGCGAGCTAACCTCCTCGCTCTCAGTCCCCTCATTTCGATTCCCTCCCCCCAACCTTTCTAGTTTAAAGTCTCACCAGTAGCCTTAGCCAACCTTCCCGCCAGGATATTGGTCCCCCTGGGATTCAAGTGCCACCCGTCTTTTTTAAACAGGTCACACCTGCCCCTAAAGAGGTCCCAATGATCCAAGTACCCAAATCCTTGTCCCTTGCTCCAGTCCCTCAGCCACGCATTAATTCTCCACCGATTCCTGTTCTCACTCTCCCGCGGCACAGGCAGCAATCCCGAGATTACTACCTTTGCATTCCTCTTTCTCAGCTGTCTACCCAACTCCCTATATTCTCTTTTCATGACCCCTTCCCTCTTCCTACCTATGTCAGCAGTACCTATATGCATCACGACCTTGGGCTCCTCTCCCTCCCCCTTCAGGATTTCTGGGACTCGACCAGTGACATCCCGGACCCCTATTTGGGACATATTTGGGACATATTTGGGATCACATCACAAACAGCAAATATAGCATTGATAGAAGCACAAGGAAATCTGAGTTCCCGCGAAGGGTCATCCAGACTCGAAACGTTGGCTCTATTCTCTCTCCACAGATGCTGTCAGACCTGCTGAGAGTTTCCAGCATTTTCTGATGCCAACATCCGCAGTATTTTGCCTTTAAATCACCCGTTCACCTGGAAAGAGTGTTTGGGGCCATGTGCGGAGAAAAAGGAGAAAGTTTTAAAAAGTTGTCACATCTCCTGCCCTTGTAATGGGAAGGTTTCAGTGGGTTGAGGACACATTCCCTGTTGTTTCGTATCTACCCCTCCTCCCTGGTGGGTGGGGTTTGGTGGTTAGTATTGCGGTTTCGGTGATGGTTATTTTCTAAAGGAAAGGCGGGAGTAATTCAATGTCCTGGCAGATTTGTGACAGATGCTGGATTTCCCATGGTGCCGGATTCCCCATGATGCTGGATTCCCCATAGTGGCTGGACCCCTCCAGTAACACCCACATCGCCATCTGGATCTCAGCTCTGGAGGATATGGGTGACAACAGATGTCATTTGCTCAGAGTGTAGGTAATCTGGACCCATCGTAACACAATTGTAAGATATCCCAGCACTGATGAACAATGATGAATGCACCTTGTTTTAAAGTTTATTTATTAGTCACAAGTCGGCTTACATTAACACTGCAATAAAGTGCTGTGAAAATCCCCTTGTCACCACACTCTGGCACCTGTTTGGGTACACGGAGGGAGAATTTATCACGGCCAATGCACCTAACCAGCCCGTCCTTTGGACTGTGGGAGGAAACCGGAGCACCCGGAGGAAACCCACGCAGACACGGGGAGAACATGCAAACTCCACACAGACAGTGACCCAAGCCAGGAATCGAAGCGGGGTCCCTGGCGCTGTGAGGCGGCAATGCTAACCACCGTGGCACCGTGCTGTCCTTGTCATGATACAACAACTGAGGGAAAGGCTGTTGACCCTCAGAACAGGGAACAACAGATGTGGCGGTCAAAGAAACACTTACTCTGAATGCTTTGTAGAACACAGTCTTTATTACGACTCTCATCAACTTTTACAGATTCACCATAGAAAGAATTCTTTCTGGTTGTATCACAGCTTGATATGGCTCCTGTTCTGCCCAAGACCGCAAGAAACTACAAAAGGTTGTGAATGTAGCCCAATCTATCACGCAAACCAGCCTCCCATCCATTGACTCTGTCTACACTTCCCGCTTGGCAAAGCAGCCAGCATAATTAAGGACCCCACACACCCCGGACATTCTCTCTTCCACCTCCTCCTGTCGGGAAAAAAATACAACAGTCTGAGGTCACGTACCAACCGACTCAGGAACAGCTTCTTCCCTGCTGCTGTCAGACTTTTGAATGGCCCTGAAACCCTTTGTCAAAGCGAAAAAAGGGCAGATATGGCTATGACAAAGGGTCATCTGGACTCGAAATGTCAGATCTTTTCTCTCCTTACAGATGCTGCCAGACCTGCTGAGATTTTCCAACATTTTCTCTTTTGGTTTCAGATTCCAGCATCCGCAGTAATTTGCTTATATTATTTTGAATGGATCTACCTTGCATTAAGCTGATCTTTCTCTACACCCTAGCTATGACTGTAACACCACATTCTGCACCCTCTCCTTTCCTTCTCTATGAACGGTATGCTTTGTCTATATAGCGTGCAAGAAACAATATGTTTCACTGTATGCTAATACACGTGACAATACTAAATAAAATGAAATGAAATCAAATCAGATATTAAGGCTAAAAAAAACTCAGCGAACATGAACTATTCTTTCCTTAACTTTCTGGAATCTTGATTACCCTTAAAACACTCAAGAAACGCTTGAACTGCCTTTTTACTGAACACTCGTTAAAATACTGATTATTTGCTGCAACATAACACAAGGCTGACAGTTTGAATTCCATACCATCCATTGCAAGGTGAGGCGAGCTGATCAGGCTCCCTTCTGGCCGTGTTGTCTTCTCCTCCAAGTCTGGGGCACAAGCTACCTTCCTTCGTGCGATGGTTGTTCGTGCTGGTCAACCCTCCTGATGTCTCTGATTTGCCTCCATTTATCCAGATTCTGCTGGTGCTGAATCATCATACACACGTGGCCCGACTTCTATTGTCTCATTAAGACTTAAACTCACTAATAGAAATAAACATAGTAATTTGCTTATATTATTTTGAATGGATCTACCTTGCATTAAGCTGATCTTTCTCTACACCCGAGCTATGACTGTAACACTACATTCTGCACCCTCTCCTTTCCTTCTCTATGAACGGTATGCTTTGTCTATATAGCGTGCAAGAAACAATATGTTTCACGGTATGCTAATACACGTGACAATACTAAATAAAATGAAATCAAATCAAATCAGATATTAAGGCTAAAAAAAACTCAGCGAATATGAACTATTCTTTCCTTAACTTTCTGGAATCTTGATTATCCTTAAAACACTCAAGAAACGCTTGAACAGCCTTTTTACTGAACACTCGTTAAAAGATCGTCCCTTTAGCCTGAGGTTATGCCCTCTCCACGTCCACTCTATCCAGGCCTCGCAGTATCCTGTGAGTTTCAATAAGGTCCCCCCTCATTCTTCTAAATTCCAATGAGGACAGACCCAGAGTCCTCAACCGTTCCTCATACGACAAGCTCTTCATTCCAGGGGTCATTCTTGTGAACCTCCTCTGGACCCTTTCCAAGGCCAGCACATCCTTCCTTAGATACGGGGCCCAAAACTGCTCACAATACTCCAAATGGGGTCTGATCAGAGCCTTATACAGCCTCAGAAGTACATCCCTGCTCTTGTAATCTAGCCCTCTCAACATGAATGCTAACATTGCATTTGCCTTCCTAACTGAACCTGCACGTTAACCTGAAGAGAATCTTGAACAATGACTCCCAAGTCCCTTTGTGTTTCTGATTTCCTAAGCATTTCCCCATTTAGAAAATAGTCTATGCCTCCATTCCTCTTTCCAAAGTGCATAACCTCAAACTTTTCCACATTGTATTCTATCTGCCACTTCTTTGCCCGCTCCTAACCTGTCCAAGTCTTTCTGCAGCCCCCTGCTTCCTCAATACTACCTGTCCCTCTACATATCTTTGTATCATCTGCAAACTTAGCAACAGTGCCTTCAGTTCCTTCTTCCAAATCGTTAATGTATATTGTGAAAAGTTGTGGTCCCAGCACTGACCCCTGAGGCACACCACTAGTCACCGGCTGCCATCCTGAGAAAGACCCCTTTATCTCCAGTCTCTGCCTTCTGCCTGTCAGCCAATCCTCTATCCATGCCAGGATCTTACTCTTAACACCATGGGCACTTAACATATTTAACAGTCTCCTGTGCAGCACTTTGTCAAAGGCTTTTTGGAAATCTAAATAAATCATGTCCGCTGGTTCTCCTTTATCTAACTTCCTTTTTACCTCCTTAAAGAACTCTAACAGATTTGTCAGACATGACCTCCCCTTGACAAAGCCGTGCTGACTCAGTCCTACTTTATCATGCACTTCCAAGTACTCTGCGGCCTCATCTTTAATAATTGGACTCTAAAATCTTGCCAATGACTGAAGTCAGGCTAACTGGTCTATAATTTCCCGTCTGCTGTCTCCCTCCCTTCTTAAACAGCAGTGTTACATTAGCTACTTTCCAGTCCTCTGGGACCCTCCCTGCCTGCAGTGATTGCTAAAATGCTTCCACAATTTCCTCAGCTATCTCTTTTAGAACCCTGGGGTATATTCCATCAGTCCAGGTGATTTATCCACTTTCAGACCTTTCAGTTTCCCCAGAACCTTCTCCTTGGTGATGGCCACTACACTCACCTGTGCCCCCTGAGTCTCCTGGAGCTCTGGCGTCCCACTGGTGTCTTCCACCTTGAAGACTGATACAAAGTAACTATTCAGTTCCTCTGCTATTTCTTTGTTTCCCATTATTGCTCCTCCAGCCTTGTTTTCCAGTGGTCCAATGTTTATTTTTGCCTCTCTCTTACCTTTTATATATTGAAAAAACTCTTCCTATCTTCTTTTATATTACTAGCTAGCTTACACTCATATTTCACCTTCTCCCCCCATATTGCTTTTTTAGTTGCCTTCTGCTCACTTTTAAAGGCTTCCCAAGCCTCTGGCTTCCCACTAATCCTTGCCAGTTTGTATGCTTTTTCTTTTGCTTTTATGCTGTCCTTGACTTCCCTCATCGGCCATGGGTGCCTCACCCTCCCCTTAGCATGTTTCCTCCTCCTTGGGATGAATTTCTGTTGTGTCTCCCGAATAACCCCCAAAAACTCTTGCCATTGCTGTTCTACAATCTTCCCTACTGGACTCCCTTTCCAATCAACTCTGGCCAGATCCTCCCTCATGTCATTGTAGTTACCTTTATTTAATTGTAATGCCATTACATCTGATTCCGGCTTCTCCCTCTCAAACTGCAGGGTAAATTCTATCATATTGTGGTCACTGCTCCCTAAGGGTTCCTTCACCTTATGTTCCCCAATCAAATCTGCCTCATTACACATCACCAAATCCAGAATTGCCTGTTCCCTGGTAGGCTCTGCCACAAGCTGCTCCAAAAAACCATCTCTTCGACATTCCACAAATTCCTTTTCTTGGGATCCACTATCTGCTTGATTTTCCCAGTCCACCTGCATATTGAAATCCCCCATGGGCGGCATGGTAGCACAGTGGTTAGCACTGCTGCTTCACAGCTCCAGGGTCCTGGGTTCGATTCCCGGCTCGGGTCACTGTCTGTGTGGAGTTTGCACATTCTCCTCGTGTCTGCGTGGGTTTCCTCCGGGTGCTCCGGTTTCCTCCCACAGTCCAAAGATGTGCGGGTTAGGTTGATTGGCCAGGTTAAAATTGCCCCAGAGATGCGTAGGTTAGAGGGATTAGCGGGTAAATATGTGGGGGTAGGGCTTGGGTGGGATTGTGGTCAGTGCAGACTCGATGGGCCGAATGGCCTCCTTCTGCACTGTAGGGATTCTATGATGATTATTGTAATATTGCCTTTTTTTATATGCCTTTCCTATCTCCTGGTTTATTTTCTGCCTCACATCCTGACTACTGCTCGGGGGCCTGTACATAACTCCCAACAGGGTCTTTTTACATTTGTGATTCTTCAACTTTACCCACAGAGATTCTATGCCTTCTGATCCTATATCACTTCTTGCTATCGATTTAACTTCATTCCTTACTAACAATGCAACCCCACCCCCTTTGCCCATCTGCCTGTCCTTCCGATAGGACACACATCCTTGGATATTTAGA
This sequence comes from Mustelus asterias, assembly GCF_964213995.1. Classification (NCBI taxonomy): domain Eukaryota; kingdom Metazoa; phylum Chordata; class Chondrichthyes; order Carcharhiniformes; family Triakidae; genus Mustelus; species Mustelus asterias. The sequence goes on along the minus strand of NC_135802.1, from coordinate 26,597,042 downwards.
TCCCAGTCCTGATCCCCTTGCAGCCACGTCTCTGTGGTGTCCACAACATCGTACCGGCCAATTTCAATGTGTGCAACAAGCTCATTTACCTTGTTCCGTATACTGTGCGCATTTAAATACAACACCCTCAGTCCTGCATTGACCACCTCCTGTCACATACTTGTCACCTTTTTTGTTCCGCCTGAGGTTAGATTCCCGCCACCCTCTACACTCTCTGTTCTATTACGTGGTCTTGAAGTTTACTAACCTCTCCTGAGCCCTCAGCTCCTTTAACTAGTTGAAAGTCTTCATCATTAACTTGCACTTCTACCCTCTCCTTTAGCTTTGATTTTCTAATTCTCCATACAACTGAATCCTCCCCCCTGAGGAATTGAACCGGGTCCCTGGTGCTCTTATTTCTCAAGTGTTCCCTCTGTGCCACTTACACAGAATACTTTGTAGATTTCAATCTTTATTCAGGCTAAAACAACATTCAGTGTAGATGAACTATTCTTTCCTTAACCTGCTGGAATGCTGATTACTCTTAAAACACTCAAGAAACACTTGAACTGCCTTTTTACTCAACACTTGTGTTTCTCTGCAAGTGCACTTGTTTCCCTGGTATACCCTTGGGACAGTGGAGGATATGTATTTTCTACTTGCTATACTCCTCGTCCTTCCACAGTCCAACGCCAATCAGAAGAATAATTGACACGGGCGGCACAGCGGTTCAGTGGCTAGCACTGCTGTCTCACAGCGCCAGGGACCCGGGTTCGATTCCCAGCTTGGGTCGCTATCTGTGCGGAGTTTGCACATTCTCACCGTGTCGGTGTGGGTTTACTCCGGGTGCTCCGGTTTCCTCCCACAGTCCAAAGATGTGCGGGTAGATGGATTGGCTGTGCTAATTTGCCACTTAGTGTCAAGGGGACTAGCGAGGGTAAATGCATGGGGATTTGGGGATAGGACCTGGGTGGGATTGTGGTCGGTGCAGACATGATGGGCCATATGGCCTCCTTCTGCACTGTAGGGATTCTATGACACTGTGCTGCTGCTCCTCAGGTACCTGCAGGAAATGACATTTTGTGTTGAGATGGCCTCACCATTATTATCAAAACCTCGGTGTTTGCCTGGCTTGGTTGCTAATGTTTTTTACCTGTCTCTTCTGCCATTCTCTGGGTATGTGAGACAGAGTTTGTGTGTGTGTGCATATATGAGAGAGAGCATGTGTGTGTGAGTGCGAGTGTGTGTGAGAGAGAGCACGTGTATGCGTGTATGTGTGAGCGAGAGCATGTGTGTGTGAGTGTTTGTGAGAGAGAGCACATGTGTGTCAGAGAGAGAGAGCGTTTGAGGTGAGAGAGAGCACAACGGGGAGGCCATGGCCAAGTGGTATTATCACTAGATTATTAATCCAGAAACTCAGCTAATGTCCTGGGGACCTGGGTTCGAATCCCGCGATGAGGAGTTGCCAGCGTTGGACTGGGGTAAACCCAGTAAGAAGTCTTACAACACCAGGTTAAAGTCCAACAGGTTTATTTGGTAGCAAACGCCACAAGCTTTCGGAGCACTGTCCCTTCGTCAGGTGAGTGGGAGTTCTGTTCACAAACAGGGCACAAAGACACAAACTCAATTTACAAAATAATGGTTGGAATTCGAATCTTTACAGGTAATCAAGTCTTAAAGGTACAGACAATGTGAGTGGAGAAAGAGTTAAGCACAGGTTAAAGAGATGTGTATTGTCTCCAGACAGGACAGTTAGTGAGATTTTGCAAGAGATTTTGCAAGTCGTAGGGGTAACAGATAGTGTGACATGAACCCAAGATCCCAGTTGAGGCCGTCCTCATGTGTGCGGAACTTGGCTATCAGTCTCTGCTCAGCGATTCTGCGCTGTCGTGTGTCGTGAAGGCCGCCTTGGAGAACGCTTACCCAAAGATCAGAGGGCGAATGCCCGTGACCGCTAAAGTGTTCCCCAACAGCAAGAGAACACTCTTGCCTGGTGATTGTTGAGCTGTGTTCATTCATCTGTTGTCGTAGCATCTGCATGGTCTCCCCAATGTACCATGCCTCGGGACATCCTTTCCTGCAGAGTATCAGGTTTGAGAGCAGATATCCACTCCATCTAACGAAGGGGCAGCGCTCCGAAAGCTAATGGCATTTGCTACCAAATAAACCTGTTGGACTTTAACCTGGTGTTGTTAAAACTCTTACTGTGTTTACCCCAGTCCAACCCCGGCATCTCCACATCATGCGTATCAGGTAGACAACGTTGACCGAGTTGCAAGAGTATGTACCGTGTACCTGGTGGATGGTGTTCTCACGTGAGATGATGGCATCCATGTCGATGATCCGGCACGTCTTGCAGAGGTTGCTGTGGCAGGGTTGTGTGATGTCGTGGTCACTGTTCTCCTGAAGGCTGGGTAGTTTGCTGCGGACAATGGTCTGTTTGAGGTTGTGCGGTTGTTTAAAGGCAAGAAGTGGGGGTGTGGGGATGGCCTTGGCGAGATGTTCATCTTCATCAATGACATGTTGAAGGCTCCGGAGAAGGTGTTGTAGCTTCTCCGCTCCGGGGAAGTACTGGATGACGAAGGGTACTCTGTCCGCCATGTCCCGTGTTTGTCTTCTGCGGAGGTCGGTGCGGTTTTTCGCTGTGGCGTGTCGGAACTGTCAATCGATGAGTCGAGCGCCATATCCTATTCTTATGAGGGCATCTTTCAGCATCTGGAGGTGTCGGTTGCGATCCTCCTCATCCGAGCAGATCCTGTGTATACGGAGGGCTTGTCCATAGGGGATGGCTTCTTTAACGTGTTTAGGGTGGAAGCTGGAGAAGTGGAGCATCGTGAGGTTATCCGTGGGCTTGCGGCACAGTGAGGTGCTGAGGTGACCGTCCTTGATGGAGATGCGTGTGTCCAAGAATGCAACCGATTCCAGAGTAGTCCATGGTGAGTCTGATGGTGGGATGGAACTTGTTGATGTCATCATAGAGTTGTTTCAGTGATTGTTCACCATGAGTCCAAAGGAAGAAAATGACATCGATGTATCTAGTGTATAGCATCGGTTGAAGGTCCTGTGCGGTGGCACAGTGGTTAGCATTGCTGCCTCACAGCGCCAGGGACCCGGGTTCAATTCCCAGCTCGGGTCACTGTCTGTGTGGAGTTTGCACATTCTCCCCATGTTTGCGTGGGTTTCCTCCGGGTGCTCCGGTTTCCTACCACACTCCAAAGATGTGTTGGGCTCGGTACATTGGCCATGCCAAATTGCCCTTTTTTGTCAGGGGAATTAGCAGGGTAAATACATGGGGTTACGTGGATAGAACCTGGGTGGGATTGTGGTCGGTGCAGACTCAATGGGCCGAATGGCCTCCTTCTGCACTGGAGGATTCTATGATTTGATGAATGGGATGTTATGCTTATGTGATCTGCTGTGAAATAAATCTGGTTCCTTCGAGGGTAGTAACTCTGGTTTCAGACTGCTCCAAGTCGTTCTGCCATATTGCCAGACCTTGTGCTTAATGTTCCCTGCAAATTGTAAACAAAAGGCCAGTTGGATGGAGACCAAATGGTGCTTAGGTCAAGTATGTCATCTGGTGTTTTTCTAAGTGCTTTCAGACAGGCAGGCAATGTGGTTAAATATAGTTTTGCTTTTTGTGTTCCCATTAATAGCACAGAAAAGCTATGTTCCAACCAACAGGCCATTTCATTGAAGGGGTCATCAAAGACAAGTCTAATCTTGTCTGACTCTGTGATAGCTCTGTGTACTCTTTACACAAATCAACAGAATGGAAACACGGCCTCATTTCTCCATGCTAACTGAAGCATTCTCATAAGCACTCTATCTCTGGTTATACATTGTATTTGAACTGAAAAGAGGATAGTATGATGTATTAAATTATTGCTCTGGCTTTAATCCCCTAACCACTCAATGATCATAAGTTTTTATAAAAGTTTGCTTATTAGTGTCACAAGTAGGCTTACATTAGCACTGCATTGAAGTTACTGTGAAAATCCCCTAGTCGCCACACTCCGGCGCCTGTTCGGGTACACTGAGGGAGAATTTAGCATGGCCAATGCACCTAACCAGCGCGTCTTTGGACTGTGGGAGGAAACCAGAGCACCTGGAGGAAACCCACGCAGACACGGGGAGAACATGCAGATTCCACACAGACAGTGACACAAGCCGGGAATTGAACCCGGGTCCCTGGCGCTATGAGGCAGCAGTGCTAACCAATCGGCCACCGTGCTGCCCTATGGGGTGGGGCCAAGGCAGATGGCAACCACTAGAGCCTCCACAGGATGAGGCCCTTGGAATTTTAGCTACAAGCCTTATTTGTGTATATCTATCGGTCGGTGGCCCAAACATGGGGGGAACAGTAGCTGACCAGAGGATGAAAGCATAATAATTTAGAAACATATAAGATTATGAAGGGAATAGATAAGATAGAAGCAGGGAAGTTGTTTCCATTGGCGGGTGAAACTAGAACTAGGGGGCATAGCCTCAAAATAAAGGGAAGCAGATTTAGGACTGAGTTGAGGAGGAACTTCTTCACACAAAGGGTTGTGAACCTGTGGAATTCCCTGTCCAGTGAAGCAGTTGAGGTTACCTCATTGAATGTTTTTAAGGCAAGGATAGATACATTTTTGAACAGTAATCAAGGGTTATGGTGAGCGGGCGGGTAAGTGGAGCTGAGTCCACAAAAAGATCAGCCATGATCTTATTGAATGGCGGAGCAGGCTCGAGGGGCCAGATGGCCTACTCCTGCTACTAATTCTTATGTTCTTATAATTTTGGGTGGCATGAGGTGAAGAAATGGTTCTCAGCCCTCAGAGAAGTGTTTGAATTGGTGAATGAGAAGGAATTGTGTGGGGGGTGGGGTGGGGGGGGGGGGGGGGGGGGGTGGCGGTGGGATCTCAGCGTGGAGAAAGTCCAAGGCTTCCCTATGGGGCCCAGAGGAACACTTCTGATCCCCCAGGCCCACAAAGATATTTTGTAAAATTAAAATTACATACCTTTCCTGATCCCTTATGGCACCCAACTCCTTTTACCACTGGGTTGGCCTGTCAGGAAAGCCACAACCACTAACTCTGTGGAAGCCTTTGGTCAAATTTGCAGTTAGGCCACAGTAACATCCTCACTGCTCGATTTACACATTGAAAGAAGGTCCCTGCTGCTTTCTGGCTGTTCTCTCACCTTCTCATAGCTGACTGAGTTTGTCTGCTTTTGGGAGTCAGCAGGACAGAGGACCGTGCACCTGGTCTCTGTCAGGTGGGCCGGATTAACGTTGGCCTTGGTGTACTCTTGACCAGTCCACTCATTGGCTGTCTTTTTAAGATTAATCATTTTACATAAGCAGCTAATAAACTAATCACCAGGAGAGGAACCACACTGAAAGCACCACACTGTGGACACTGGAAAACTGAAATAAAAGCAGAAGGTTCTGGAAATACCCAGCGTGATCATGCATCATCCGTGGAGCGAGAGGAACAGAATTACTGAAGTAAATTTTAACATGCAGGAATGCTGGGGAGTGGACCAGGGTGGTTAAAAGATGGGGCTAAGATCAGGTGTGAGATCAGGTGTTAGGCCTGTTCTTGTCAGCTTGGATCTAGTATGTCCAAAGATGTGCAGGTTAGGTGGATTGGCTATGGTAAATTCTCCCTTAGTGTCCAAAAGATGTGCGGATTAGGGGATTAGCAGGGTAAATACATGGGGCTACTGAGATAGAGCCTGGATAAGATGCTCTGATGGGGAGTCGTGCAGACTCGATGGGCTGAATGGGCTCCTTCTGCACTGTAGGGATTCTATGATTCTATGTTTCTTCTGTGGGGACCATGAATTAGATTCAATTTGAACTTGAGTTGGTTTTTGGAGCAAGCAAGGTGATGGATTAAGGGCTTGCCCCATCCACTCTGCACGTTGGCTTTGCAACTCTGAGAAAGGAATAACATTTTAAAAAAAGACAGGGAAATTGATAGCACCTTGTGAAGCCGACTCCAACGCTAACTTCCACAGGCGAAGCAGCCGTTCCTTCGGGAGAAGCGAATTGTCAAGTTCAATGTGTGTCAGTTAATTAGAGTGACGCTAACATGGCTTTTGGAATTGGACTGTGGGTGCACGGGTTTGCCAAGCTTCCCAGAACTCACTGGTAAAGCAAGGCAGCAATGGAGACATGACAGGAGAAGATGCCAATAAGCACTGGCATTTGTGTGGTGTGAATGTTACTTGTCACTTAGCCCAAGCTGAATGTTTTTTATTCATTCATTCGTGGGACATGGCCATCGCTGGCCGGCCAGCATTTATTGTCCAACCCTACTTGCCTGAGGGCAGTTGAGAGTCAGCCACATTGTTGTGGCTCTGGAGTCCCATGTAGGCCAGACCAGGTAAGGACAGTAGATTTCCTTCCGTAAAGGACATTAGTGAACCAGATAGGTTTTTCCGACAATCGACAATGGTTTCATGGTCATCAGTAGATACTTGATTCCAGATATTTTTTATTAAATTTAAATTCCTCCATCAGCCATGGTAGGATTCGAACCTGGGTCCCCAGGACATTAGCTGAGTTTCTGGATTAATAGTCTAGCGATAACACCACTAGCCCATTGCCTCCCCCTGTGTCCAGGGCTTGCTGCATACAGACTTGGATTGCTTATGTTATTTTATTTTGGATCTCAGTTGAGGACCAAGCTGAACAGCTGGAGGAGCAGCAATAGCAGGGGCAGGGGCAGGGGTAGGGGCAGGGGTAGGGGCAGGGGCAGGGGCAGGGGCAGGGGCAGGGGCAGGGACAGGGACAGGGGTAGGGGCATGGGTAGGGGCAGGGGTAGGGGCAGGGGCGGGGGTAGGGGCAGGGGCAGGGGTAGGGGTAGGGGCAGGGGCGGGGACAGGGGCAGGGACAGGGACAGGGACGGGGTAGGGGTAGAAGTAGGGGCAGGGGTAGGAGATGGGGTAGGGGCAGGGGTAGGGGCAGGGGCAGGGGCAGGGACAGGGACAGGGGTAGGAGTAGGGGTAGGGGCAGTGGTAGGTGCAGGGGCAGGGACAGGGACAGGGACAGGGACAGGGACAGGGACAGGGACAGGGACAGGGACAGGGGTAGGGGTAGAAGTAGGGGCAGGGGTAGGGGTAGGAGTAGGGGCAGGGGTAGGAGTAGGGGCAGGGGCAGGGGTAGGGACAGGGACAGGGACAGGGGTAGGAGTAGGGGCAGGGGCAGGGGTAGGGGCAGGGTTGGGGTTAGGGGCAGGGGTAGGGGCAAGGACAGGGACAGGGACAGGGGCAGGGGTAGGGGTAGGGGCAGGGGCAGGGGTAGGGGCAGGAACAGGGACAGGGGCAGGGGCACGGGTAGGGGTAGGGGCAGGGGCAGGGGCAGGGGTAGGGGCAGGAACAGGGACAGGGGCAGGGGCATGGGTAGGGACAGAGGCAGGGGCAGGAAAAGCATCAGAACAGCAGTGGAAGCAACAGCCTGCTCCTCACAAATCTGTTGCTCCACAGCCAGCTGAATCTGGCAGGAGGCCATTCTGGCAGCACAGGGTGTACAAGCACACGTCAAATCTCTTTGACATGTTGGAACACCAGTGTCTCGGGAGACTCTGTTCCTCGAGTCAGTTGGTGGCAGATATCTTCAGCCTGTTGGCACAAGACCTGCTTGCTGGCAGCTGTCACAGTCACCACCACCCTCAGTGTCTTGGCCTCTGGCCCCCTCCAGGGCTGTGCCAGGGGCATTTGCAGGATCTCTCAGTCGGCTGCTCACAATTGAATATGAGAGGTGACTGATGGCTTGTTTGCCAAACTGGACAAGGATGTCAATTTTGCCGCTGGTGATGCTAATCAGAATGAGCAGGTGCTGGGTTCAGAGAGTCATCAGCTTCACACAGGTGGCAATTAAGGCACCCCCAGATCACCCAGGAATGTCCGTCAACTGAAAGGTCTTCCACTCCATCAATGTGCAACTGTGCAAGGAGATGTGTGCAAGATTCCCAGGCAGCTGCTGTGAGCTTTTTGTCCTGTAGCCCACTGATTTGATTTGATTTATTATTGTCACATGTATTAGCATACAGTGAAAAGTATTGTTTATTGTGCACTATACAGACAAAGCATACCGTTCATAGAGAAGGAAAGCAGAGGATGCAGAATGTAGTGTTACAGTCATAGCTCGGGTGTAGAGAAAGATCAACTTTATTGCGAGGTAGGTCCATTCAAAAGTCTGATGGCAACAGGGAAGAAACAGTTCTTGAGACAGTTGTACGTGTCCTCAGACTTTTGTATCTTTTTCCCGATGGAAAAAGGTGGAAGAGAGAATGTCCAGGGTGCGTGGGGTCCTTAATTATGCTGGTTGCTTTTCCGAGGCCACGGGAAGTGTAGACAGAATCAATGGATGGGAGGCTGGTTTGCGTGATGGATTGGGCTACATTCACACCCCTTTGTAGTTTCTTATGGTCTTGGGCAGAGCAGGAGCCATACCAAACTGTGATACAGCCAGAAAGAATGCTTTCTATGGTGCATCTGTAAAAGTTGGTGAGAGTCGTAGCTGACAGGCCAAATTTCCTTAGTCTTCTGAGAAAGTAGAAGCGTTGGTAGGCTGATCTCTGCACACCTCAAAGCACACATGCTGGCTGGCTGCTCAGAGACAAGGAATACCCCTTAAAAAAAGACAGCTGATGGCAGCAGTGAAGACCCCAACCAAGGAGGCCCAAAAGTGAAACAGTGAAAGCCACATGAACAAGCCATTGTCATGCTAAAGGTGCACTTTGAGTGCCGGGACAGATCTGTTTGTGCGGACTTTAATATAGCCCAACTAGGATCTTCAAAATAATTGTGGCGTTCCATGCTCTGCAAAACATTACTCAATAGTGAGGTCTGGGCCCACTGGGAGAACCAGATACAGAGCACAGAACATTCTCAGACGATTCTAAGGAGAATGGTGAGGAGCTGATGGAAGAGGAGGAGGCAGAACATAAAATTCTATAGGGGAGGCGATGGTCTGGTGGTATTGTCACTAGATTATTAATCCACAAACTCAGCTAATGTTCTGGGGAACCCGGGTTCGAATCCCGCCACGGCAGATGGTGGAATTTGAATTCAATAAAAAATATCTGGAATTAAGAATCTAATCTTGACCATGAAATCATTTCTGATTGCTGGGAAAACCCATCTGGTTCGCTAATGTCCTTCAGGGAAGGAAATCTGCCGTCCTTACCTGGTCTGGCCTACATGTGACTCCAGATCCACAGCAATGTGGTTGACTCTCAACTGCCCTCTGAACAAGGGTGACTAGGGATGGGCAATAAATGCTGGCCATCCAGCGACGCCCATGCCCCACGAATGAATAAAGAAATGACAAACACATAATTTATTCTGTGGTCTATTGTTCAGAGTATGTGCTCTCGCTTAGAGTGCAAACTCCAGCCCAGAAAATAATTCAATGGTACAGGATGAAATGATAGGTCACTAGGGTAGCCCTGTCTGTGGGTCTTAGGAAGGAGATTGAAGTGGAATGTTTGGGATTGGGGAACTATGAGTTGGAGGCTGTGGAGGGAAAATTTCCAGAGGAAATAAGGCCACTGATCGCCCTGCAGATTGGCTCGATGTTTGGTGCTGGGGTCAAGGAGAAAATGTTGGAGAGTTCTAGCGAACTCCAGTGGGGCGGCAAGGTGGCACAGTGGTTAGCACTGCTGCCTCACAGCGCCAAGGACCTGGGTTCGATTCCCGGCCTTGGGTCACTGTCTGTGTGAAGTTTGCACATTCTCCCCATGTCTGTGTGGGTTTCCCGGGTGCTCCGGTTTCCTCCCACACTCCAAAGATGTGCAGGTTAGGTTGATTGGCCTTGCTAAATTGCCTCTAATGTCAGGGAGATTAGCAGGGTAAATGTGCGGGGTTACAGTAATAGGGCCTGGGTGGGATTGTGGTCGGTACAGACTTGATGGGCCGAATGGCCTCCTTCTGCACTGTAGGGATTCTATGATTCTGTGTATTGGCATTGCCCTCTCCTCGCTGGAGATCAGTACGCTAAACAACAATAGTGTCATCCTTATTAACATTATTTTGATGATAAGGTTAGGGTTGAGAAAACAGAGTGCTACCAGATCAGAGAGGGGGGGGTTAGAATGAGTAAAGGGAGAAAAGAAGTCAGCCATGTAGTAACAGTGGTTCACCACAATGCCAATGTCATCCTGGCAGCTCTCAATGATAAGATCTACTGAAGGTAAAAGGCCAGAGAGAGGAATGTACAGGAAGGGAGAAAGTTGAGGATGGATAAAAGGGTCGGTATTGTGGTGGGTGAGGGTAACTCCTGGACTAGGAAATGGCCGTGGATACAGATGCAACAGAGCAGGAGCTCAGGGTAATGGCAAGTTCGAAATTCATTGAAGTGAGAGCATAAGGAGGTGAAGCTAAAATCTTCGCTAAAGACAGATTGTTCAGGGTCAGAGAGGGAAAGGTCAGAGGATAATGCCACCGAAGAACTGGCACTAAGTCAGTGGGCCAAGAGATCTTATTAACTTCTGTATCATTCTATGATTCTCTATGACCCAAAGGACAATGAATTCACTTTGAAATACTTCCTGCTGACAGTCAACATAATTAACGTTGTGAGTTCATAGGATCCATACAGTGCAGAAGGAGGCCATTCGGCCCATCAGGCCTGCACTGACAAAAATCCCACCCAGGTCCTATCCCCGTAACCCCACATATTTACCCTGCTAGTAAGGGGCAATTTAGCATGGTCAATGCACGCACCTGCACATCTTTGGACTGTGGGAGGAAACCAGAGCACCCAGAGGAAATCCATGCAGACACAGAGAGAATGTACAAACTCCACACAGACAGTGACCCCAAGGCTGGAATTGAACTCGGGTCCCTGGCAATGTGAGGCAGCAGTGCCAACCACTGTGCCACCGTGCCGCCCTGGAGGTGGTGGCTTTCGCATGAAAGCTTATGAGCTTGACCAAGCTTGACAGTGGTGACTGGCAATGGCATAAGAAAATAACGTGATGCTTTGATGCACAGTGAGAAGTTTCACAACACCAGGTTGAAGCCCAACAAGTTTATTTGGAATCACGAGCTTTCAGAGCGCTGTCCCTTCATCAGGTGAGTGGAGAGGTGGGTTCACAAACAGGGTATATATAGACAAAGGCACAATTGCAAGATAATGGTTGGAATGTGCGTCTTTACAGGTAATCAAGTCTTTACGGTACAGAGAGTGGAGAGAGGGATAATCACAGGTTAAAGAGGCTCAAGCCAGGACAGTTAGTAGGATTTTGCAAGCCCAGGCCAAGTGGTGGGGGTTACATGTAGTGTGACATGAACCCAAGAGGACCCGGAGCAGCGCTCTGAAAGCTCGTGATTCCAAATAAACCTGTTGGACTTTAACCTGGTGCTGTGAGACTTCTTACTGTGCTAATCCCAGTCCAACGCCGGCGTCTCCACATCATGGCTTTGATGCATATCATTGCTGTAACCTAATGTAAAACGTTGTATAAAGGTCGACATATTTTGCAACTTAGCTGTCATGCATTTATCTTTGTATTTTTGAATAACATTGTGTGTGGTTGATTCAATTGTTATCAAGGTCAAAATTTGCACACACACACACACACACACACACACACTGCCTCTTGCATTGAAATGGGACAAAAAGACTGCAAACAATGAATTCCTTTTCTAGCTGGAGTGACTGTTGCTACATAGGCAAATGATGTTGTCACATGCAATGAACAAATATATCTCAGTGCTTATCAACACCAATTTCGTTCAAACTTTTGGTAAGGCAAAGATACTACTTATATACAGATCTGAGGAATAAAATTATTTGCTGAATTAAATAAGGGTGACAGCTTATGAGCTGAAGGAAGACTCGTGGTGCAGTGGGTAGCCTCCCAGCCCCTCTGCCAGAAGCTCCGGCTTCAAGACCCACTTCAGGATTAATGACCAAGGAAAATGTGTTCATAATGCAGTCAAACAGGTTGAATATCGACCTAAGACACGCCAGTGGTGGGTGGTAAGAGCAGGAGAGATTCTTGGTCAGTCACGAGCTGGAAAGAACATTGGAGCATTTGCCATCATGAAAAGGGACATGCTCCGTCACTTTCCGGCTGTCCTTCTTCAACAGGCCTGAAGTATTACTGAGGTCGGGCAACATGGAGGAATGGTGGGAAATCTTCGAAAGATGGATCAAGGGGAGTGCAGAAACCACTAACAGGTGAAGGAGAGGAACCAACAAAGAACGATGGAAGTTGATTGATGAACGAAAGCTGACAAAGAGCAGGAAATTATTATTGAGCAAAGACGATAAGAGAATAGGTAGAGACGGGTATAATTACAACACTTAAAAGACATTTGGACGGGTACATGGATAGAAAAGGTTTAGAGGGATATAGGCCAAATGTAGGCAAATGGGACCAGTTCAGTTTAGGAAACCTGGTCGGCATGGACGAGATGGGCTGAACACTGGTGTTTCTGTGCTGTATATCTCTATGACTCTATGGACGGGATATTATGGTTTAGCTCGGGCGAGGCCGGAAATTTCCACCCGAGGTCAATGGGGATTTCCAGAATCGGAGCGGGCGAGGCAGTAGCGTTCCGGCTCTGACTCTAAATACAGAAGGCTAGATAAAGCAGCAAGGAAGAGCTGCAAGAGAGACAAATGAGAATGGATGGAGTTAAAAGCCAGGGAGGAGCAAGAAGAAATTAGATATAGCTCTTGGGGCTAAAGGAATTAAGGATATAGGCGGGAGAGGGGATCAGGATATTGAATTTGATGATCAGCCTTGAACAAAATGAATGGCGGAGCAGGCTCGAGGGCCGAATGGCTTACTCCTGCTTGTAGTGTCTATGTTTCGATGTAAGTAGCAGCATATTGGAATGACTCCACGATATTGGACAGGAACTGAATGGTGCACAAAGCAATACCTCTGTACCAATCAAGGGCAAGGATGGCAGGACACTGTTGACAGATGAAGAGCAGGGGGTGAGGCAGGTGCAATACTTCCAGCTCCATGTTTGAGTTGGATGACGGCGCCACACCTCAGCAGCTGAACATCATCCTGCCAGTTCAGAGGTCCCAAGAATCTGAAAGTCACCAAGGCACTTGGGACCAAGGAGATGCCAGCAGAGCTATTGAAACATGGCAAGATCACTTTCACAACAGAGCTCATTGAGCTGTTCCACTGTGGAGGATGTCCCTGATGACTGGAGGCAAGGAATACTTGTCAAGTTGCCAAAGAAAGAAAACTCCAGCGACTGCAATCCCTGGTGGCAAAACACTGTTGTCAATACCTGGCAAGGTCTTCAGCACAGCGCTCCTCAATAGATAGAAAACAGAAATAAATGATGCCCTTCACAAAGAACAGGTAGGCTTCCTGAGTGGGGGATCATGTTGTGAGCAGATCTTTACACTCAGGCTAGCCACATGGACCCCTGCCGACTATGGCAAGGTCTGCAAGATGTAACAGGCTACAAGATGAAGGCATGTAAAATTGCCTTCTCCAACGCCCCCCTCCCTGATGACCTCAATGCATTCTACGCCCGTTTTGAGCAAGAGGAAAGTGAGAGCACGCCCTCCACCCTGGAAGCTGTGGATGAACCTATATCTGGGGGTCACCATTGCAGATGTCAGAGCAGCTTTCTCGAAGGTCAACCTACGGAAAGCGACTGGCCTGGATGGGGTACCCGGACGTGCACTCAGATCCTGCGTGGATCAGCTGGCGAGGGTATTCGCAGACATCTTCAACCTCTCTTTACAACAATCTGAGGTCCCTATCGGCTTCAAGAAGACAACCATCATCCCAGTACCAAAGAAAAGCCAGGCAGCGTGCCTTAATGACAATCGGCCGGTGGCTCTGACATCCATCATTATGAAGTGCTTCGAAAGGCAAGTCATGGCATGAATCAATTCCAGCCTCCCAGAATGCCTGGATCCACTACAGTTTGCCTACCACCACAACAGGTCCACAGCAGACGCCATCTCCCTGGCCCCGCACTCAACCCTGGAGCACCTAAATAACAAGGATACGTATGTCAGTCTCTTATTTATTGACTATAGCTCAGCCTTCAACACCATTATTCTGAAGAAACTCATCTACAAACTCTGTGGCTTGGGCCTTAGCACCTCCCTCTGCGACTGGATCCTGAACTTCCTAACTCACAGACCACAATCAGTAAGGATAGGCAACAACACCTCCTCCATGATCATCCTCAACACCGGTGCCCCACAAGGCTGTGTTCTCAGCCCGTTACTATACTCCTTATACACCTAAGACTGTGACCAAATTCCCCTCCAACTCGATTTTCAAGTTTGCTAATGACACCACCATAGTGGGTCGGATCTCAAACAATGATGAGACAGAGTACAGCAATGAGATAGAGAATCTGGTGAACTGGTGCAGCAACAATAATCTCTCCCTCAGTGTCAATAAAATGAAGGAGATTGTCATTTACTTCAGGAAGCTTGGTGCAGAACATATGATGTGGAGATGCCGGCGTTGGACTGGGATAAGCACAGTAAGAAGTCTCACAACACCAGGTTAAAGTCCAACAGGTTTATTTGGTAGCAAATACCATAAGCTTTCGGAGCAATGCTCCTTCGTCAGATGGAGTGGTCTCTGTTCTCAAACAGGGCACAGACACAGAAATCAAATTACAGAATACTGATTAGAATGCAAATCTCTACAGCCAGCCTGCTTGACTCCTGGACTTGCACAATTTCACAAGCTGTACTGTCTGGAGACAATACACATCTCTTTAACCTGTGTTGAATGCTCCCTCCACCCACATTGTCTGTGCATTTAAGACCTGGCTGGCTGTAGAGATTTGCATTCTAATCAGTATTCTGTAATTTGATTTCTGTGTCTGTGCCCTGTTTGAGAACAGAGACCACTCCATCTGACGAAGGAGCATTGCTCCGAAAGCTTATGGTATTTGCTACCAAATAAACCTGTTGGACTTTAACCTGGTGTTGTGAGACTTCTTGCAGAACATATCAACAGGGATGAAGTAGAATTGGTTGCAAGCTTCAGGTTTTTAGGTGTCCAGATCACTATCAACCTGTCCTGGTCCCCCCATGCCGACACCATAGTTAAGAAAGCCCAGCAACGCCTCTACTTTCACAAAAGACTAAGGAAATTTGGTACGTCAGCTACGACTCTCACCAACTTTGACAGACGCACCGTAGAAAGCATTCTTTCTGGTTGTATCACAGCTTGGTATGGCTCCTGCTCTGCCCAAGATGGCAAGGAACTACAAAAGGTCGTGAATATAGTCCAATCCATCACGCAAACCAGCCTCCCATCCATTGACTCTGTCTATACTTCCCGCTGCCTCGGCAAAGCAGCCAGCATAATTAAGGACCCCACGCGTCCCGGACATTCCCTCTTAGAGTATAAAAGCTGGAGTCTGATGATGCAGCTGTATAGAACGCTGGTTAGGCCACATTTGGAGTACTGCGTCCAGTTCTGGTCGCCGCACTACCAGAAGGACGTGGAGGCGTTAGAGAGAGTGCAGAGAAGGTTTACCAGGATGTTGCCTGGTATGGAGGGTCTTAGCTATGAGGAGAGATTGGGTAGACTGGGGTTGTTCTCCTTGGAAAGACGGAGAATGAGGGGAGATCTAATAGAGGTGTACAAGATTATGAAGGGTATAGATAGGGTGAACGGTGGGAAGCTTTTTCCCAGGTCAGAGGTGACAATCACGAGCGGTCACGGGCTCAAGCTGAGAGGGGCGAAGTATAACTCAGATATCAGAGGGACGTTTTTTACACAGAGGGTGGTGGGGGCCTGGAATGCGCTGCCAAGTAGGGTGGTGGAGGCAGGCACGCTGACATCGTTTAAGACTTACCTGGATAGTCACATGAGCAGCCTGGGAATGGAGGGATACAAACGATTGGTCTAGTTGGACCAAGGAGCGGCACAGGCTTGGAGGGCCGAAGGGCCTGTTTCCTGTGCTTTACTGTTCTTTGTTCTTTGTTCTTCCGCCTTCTTCCTTCGGGAAAAAGATACAAAAGTCTGAGGTCACGTACCAACCGACTCAAGAACAGCTTCTTCCCTGCTGCTATCAGACTTTTAAATGGATTTACCTTGCATTAAGTTGATCTTTCTCTTCACCCTAGCTATGACTGTAACACTACATTCTGCACTCTCTCCTTTCCTTTTCTATGAACGGTATGTTTTGTCTGTATAGCGTGCAAGAAACAATACTTTACTGTAAGTTAATACATGTGACAATAATAAATCAAATCAAATCAAATCAAATCCCAGAGTGAGATATTGACATCTTCAAAGCCTTATATTGTGACTCCACCTTATATTGTGACCAGTATGGCACCACAGACTCCTTCAGTGTCATCACATTAGCATGGGGGCTAGAATGTATATCTCCCCGTTCCTTTCCCTTTTGGTTATTGATTTCATAATAATCAGGACAATGGTGGGTATCCTGTGGTAACACCACCAGTTGATGAACTTGGATTTTGCAGTCAACATCACCCTGCTGGTTGGAGAATCAAGCCTTCTCCAAGGCAAAACCAGAAGTCTTGAATGGAGCTATGTGTCCACACATCAGCTCCCAGAAGACCAAGACAATGATGACTGAATGGCAGCAAAGCCCTCCCCTCATCATCGGGCAACAGGACAGTGAGAATGTCACTCATTTCCCCCACCCAAGAAGTGACATCTTCAGGGAGGGCGATAGAAAGATGGACATCCACACAACAATCAACAAAGCAGCTTCGGTCTATAGGCGGCTCCACACATTCGGTTAGCCAACACCACCAACACAGCCCTGAAGCTGCCACTCTACATGCCCATAATAGTGCCAACTGCAGTCTACGCCAGTGAGACATGGAAGAGAATTGCAAAAGTGTCACATAAGTTGGATGTCTTGCACCAACTACGTAAGATCATGGGCATCACATGGTGAGACAGCATCGCCGATGAAGACGTGCTACAAATGTCTGGGCAGAGGCCTGTGGGACATGGTGATGGAGAGATGACTAAGGCTGGAAAGTCATATATTTTGTCTCCTTTAATCTAGCAAAAGCTTACATCTGCGTTCGTCACAGAATTTGTAACAAGGAACGAAGCCTTTTGGCCCATTGTCCCTCTGCCTATACAGGACCAACCGGTGACTATTCTCCTTGCTGTGAGGCATGGCAGATGGGATGGCAAATCGTGTCTTGCTGGGGTTGATGTAAGCTCCAAAATGACCAGTCTGTTCAGAATCACGTAACACTCTGTGGTAGAAATGATAACCCGAAAGGTCTGACTAACGTGAATCTTAGCGGGATGGTTCTCTTAGATGAAGTTGACATTCCTCCAGAACAGGCCCAGAAAACACAGGAAGCTGGTGCCTTTATGTTGACAAGCTGCATGGCCCTAGATGTGATACTGCAGCAGTTCCCTGTACACAGGCTTCAGGATCTCTGAGCCATTGCTCTGGCAACATAAACCTAAGCTCTCTACGTTGATGGGACATATGCCTATGGGGATAGCCATATGCACAGAAACTCTACCTGCATGGATTTTCCTTAAACATGCAATGAAATCATAGAAATAGAAATCATAGAAACCCTACAGTGCAGAAGTAGGCCATTCGGCCCATCGAGTCTGCACCGACCACAATCCCACCCAGGCCCTACCCCCACATATTTACCCGCTAATCCCTCTAACCTACACATCCCAGGACTCTAAGGGGCAATTTTTAACCTGGCCAATCAACCTAACCCGCACATCTTTGGACTGTGGGAGGAAACCGGAGCACCCGGAGGAAACCCACGCAGACACGAGGAGAATGTGCAAACTCCACACAGACAGTGACCCGAGCCGGGAATCGAACCCGGGACCCTGGAGCTGTGAAGCAGCAGTGCTAACCACTGTGCTACCGTGCCGGAATGGCTGTTTTTGCAGGTGTCAGGGATCTAACGTACCCAATATAGAAGATTGTGTTTCCAGGTTCAGACCTTTTCTTTATTCATTGGGTGTGGGTGTCATTGGCTGGGCCAGCATTTGTTCCCTAGTTGCTCTTGGATTGAAAGGCATTTAAGAGTCAACCACATTGCTGTGCTTACAACCACGTGGAGGCCAGATCAAGCAGACTTCCTTCCCCAAAGGGCATTAGTGAACCAGATGGGTTTTTACAAGAATTGGCAATAGTTTCATGATCATCTTTAGACTTTTAATTGAATTCTGAATTGAATCTGTAATGGATTCAAATTTTACAATCTGCCATGGTGGAATTCGAACCCAGGCCCCAGAGCATTTACTCAAAGCTTCTGGATTGCAAGCCCAGTGAGAATACCATTACACCACCATCACCATCTCCCTCTCTCCAGAGCTGCTGTAGATATTTCACTGTTGGTGATCAGCCACCTGGAGCCCAAGTGACTCATTCATTCTTAAAGAAGAACTTTACCTATTTAAAATTCATTGTGCTAAAATTCCTCAAAAATCCCACCTTTCTCTGTCTCTGTAATCTCCGTGATGTGGAGATGCCGTTGTTGGACTGGGGTAAGCACAGTAAGAAGTCTCACAACACCAGGTTAAAGTCTTCGGGTAAGCGTTCTCCAAGGCGGCCTTCAGGACACACGACAACGCAGAATCGCTGAGCAGAAACTGATAGCCAAGTTCCACATGCATGAGGGCGCCCTCAACCGGGATCTTGGGTTCATGTCACACTATCTGTAACCCCCACGACTTGCCTGGGCTTGCAAGATATCACTAACCGTCCTGGCTGGAGACAATACATATCTCTTTAACCTGTGCTTGGCCCCCTCTCCACTCACATTGTCTGTACCTTTAAGACTTGATTACCTGTAAAGACTCGCATTCCAACCATTATTTTGTAAATTGAGTTTGTGTCTGTATATGCCCTGTTTGTGAACAGAACTCCCACTCACCTGATGAAGGGGCCTGAGACTCCGAAAGCTTGTGCTGCCAAATAAACCTGTTGGACTTTAACCTGGTGTTGTGAGACTTCTTACTGTAATCTCCTCCAGCCGACAACATTCAATTCTGCATTCCTCCAATTCTAGCCCCTTGTGAATGCCTGACTTCCTTCACCCAGAAATTGTAGCCATGCCTTTGACTGTCTAGGCCCCAAGCTCTGGAATTCCCTCTCTAAAACGTTCTCCCAATCCACCTCTCTCTCCTCCTTTTATATGTTCATAGGGTAGGATATTTCTCCCTCTCCGCAGTGTGTTTGGTAGTGGCTGGAGCTGGTGCGTCGACACTTTGGGAACAAATGAGGTGAGTTATGATTCTCGCCAGTAGGAGAAGTGGACGGACTTTATTCATGCTGGAAAGCCGGCTGCTGACTGCTAGGGGGCACTATTGCACAGGCACACTGATCTCCCACTGCACTGTGTCAAGAGTACACAAGGAAGGGCATAAGGCTGATCAAGCCGGCAATCCAGGACTGGTAATATTGTGAGAGGTGAGAAACTGGGCGTGAACCCAGTTTTTCGCTTGCGATCTTACCGGCTCACCGTGCTGATCGACCAGCATGATGAGCTGGTAAGAGCGCCCCCATAAAGTCAGACAGAACAACTGGCTCTGTTGTTAAGCAGGGAGAGACAAAGAGGACGAGAGCAATAGTTATAGGGGACTCTATAGTTAGGGGTGCAGATAGGCGTTTCTGTGGACGTGAAAGAGACACCAGGATGGTATGTTGCCTCCCTGGTGCCAGGGTCCAGGATCTCTCTGAACAGACAGAAAGCATTCTAAAGGGAGAGGGTGAACAACCAGAGATCGTGGTACATACCATACTAACAACATAGGTAGGAGGAGTGACGGGGTCCTGCAGCAGCAGTTTAGGAAGTTAGGTAGAAAGCTAAAAAGCAGGACATCTAGTGTTATAATCTCAGGATTACTCCCTGTGCTATGTGCTAGTGAGGCTAGGAATAGGAAGATAGTTGGTGTAGGAGGGAGGGTTTCAGATATCTGGGCCATTGGGGTCTCTTCCGGGGCAGGTGGGACCTGCACAAGAAGGACAGGTTGCATCTAAACTGGAAGGGCATAAATGTTCTGGCCAGGAGGTTTGCTAGTGTCACACGGGAGGATTTAAACTAGTTTGGCAGGGGGGTGGGAACCAAAGCAAAGGTGAATTAGCTGAAGGGGAACCAGAGAGTAGGGCCAGTAAGACTCAGAGAAACAGCAGGCAGGATGGGATTGCTAACCAGAGAGGGTCTGGTGGACTGAAGTGCATTTGTTTCAATATGAGAAGCGTAACAGGTAAGACAGATGAACTTAGAGCTTGGATCAGTACTAGGAACTATGATGTTGTTGCTTTTACAGAGGCTTGGTTAAGGGAAGGACAGGATTGGCAGCTTAACGTCCCAGGATACAGATGTTTCAGGCAGGATAGAGGGGGATGTAAAAGGGGTGGGGGATTTGCACTACTGGTTAAGGAGAATATCACAGCTGTACTGTGTGAGGACACCACGAAGGGCTCATACAGTGAGGCAATATGGGCAGAGCTCAGGAATAGGAAGGGTGTAGTAACAACGTTGGAGTTTACTATAGGCCACCCAACTGCCAGCGGGAGATAGAGGAACAGATATGTAGGCAGATTTTGGCAAGGTGTAAAAGTAACAGGGTTGTTGTGGTGGGAGATTTTAACTTCCCCTATATTGACTGGGACTCACTTAGTGCTAGGGGCGTGGATGGGGCAGAGTTTGCAAGGAGCATCCAGGAGGGCTTCTTGAAACAGTATGTAGATAGTCCAACTGGGGAAGGGACTGCACTGGACCTGGTATTGGGGAATGAACCCTGCCAGGTTGTCGATGTTTCAGTGTGGGAGCAGTTTGGGAACAGTGACCACGATTGAGTAAGTTTTAAGGTACTGATGAATAAAGATAAGTATAGTCCTCAGGTGTAGGTGCTAAATTGGGGAAAGGCTAATTACAACAATATTAGGCAGGAACTGAAGAATGTAGATTGGGGGCAGATGTTTGAGGGCAAATCAACATCTGGCATGTGGGAGGCTTTCAAGTGTAAGTTGAGGGATTAGTGGGTAAAATATGTGGGGGGAGGGCCTGGGTGGGATTGTGGTCGGTGCAGACTCGATGGGCCGAATGGCCTCCTTCTGCACTGTAGGGTTTCTATGTTTCTATGTTTCTATGATAGGGATTCAGGACTGGCACATTCCTGTAAGGATGAAGGATAAGTATGGCAAGTTTTAGGAATCTTGGATAACGAGAGATATTGTGAGCCTAGTCAAAGAGAAAAAGGAAGCATTTGTCAAAGCTAGGAGGCTGGGAACACACAAAGCAAGTGTGGAATACAAGGAAAGTAGAAAGAAACTTAAGCAAGGAGTAAGGAGGGCTAAAAGGGGTCACGAAAAAGCATTAGCCAGCAGGATTAAGAAAAATCCCAAGGCTTTTTATACATATAGAAAGAGCAAGAGGGTA
Organism: Mustelus asterias; assembly: GCF_964213995.1. Classification (NCBI taxonomy): domain Eukaryota; kingdom Metazoa; phylum Chordata; class Chondrichthyes; order Carcharhiniformes; family Triakidae; genus Mustelus; species Mustelus asterias. Next base: position 26,575,687 of record NC_135802.1, on the reverse strand, counting down.
GCCAGGGAGAAGGTTGGCCCACTCAAGGACAGAGGAGGGAATCTATGCATGGAGTCAGAGGAAATGGGCGAGATATTAAATGAGTACTTTGCGTCAGTATTCACAAAAGAGAAGGACTTGGTGGATGATGAATCTGGGAAAGGGTGTGTAGATACTTTGAGTCACATTGAGATCAAAAAGGAAGAGGTATTGGGGTTCTTGAGAAACATTAAGGTAGACAAGTCCCCAGGGCCTGATGGGATATACCCCAGAATACTGAGAGAGGCAAGGGAGGAAATTGCTGGGGCCTTCAGAGAAATCTTTATATCCTCACTGGCTACAGGGGAGGTCCCAGAGGATTGGAGAATAACCAATCTTGTTTGTTTGTTTAAGAAGGGTAGCAAGAATAATCCAGGTAATTACAGGCCAATGAGCCTTACATCAGTGGTAAGGAAATTATTGGAGAGGATTCTTCAAGACAGGATTTATTCCCATTGGAAATAAGTGGACGTATTAGTGAGAGGCAACATGGTTTTGTGAAGTGGAGGTCGTGTCTCACTAACTTGATCGAGTTTTTGGAGGAAGTGACAAAGATGATTGATGAGGGTAGGGCAATGGATGTTGTCTACATGGACTTCAGTAAGGCCTTTGATAAGATCCCTCATGACAGACTGGTGCAGAAGGTGAAGTTGTATGGGATCAGAGGTGAGCTGGCAAGGTGGATACAAAACTGGCTCGGTCAAAGAAGACAGAGGGTAGCGGTGAAAGGGTGCGTTTCTGAATGGAGGGCTGTGATAAGTGGCGTTCCTCAGGGATCAGTGCTGGGACCTTTGCTGTTTGTAATATATATAAATGATTTGGAGGAAAACGTAACTGGTTTGATTAGTAAGTTTGCGGACGACACAAAGGTTGGTGGATTTGCAGATGGCGATGAGGACCATCAGAGGATACAGCAGGATATAGATTGGTTGGAGACTTGGGCGGAGAGGTGGCAGATGGAGTTTAATCCGGACAAATGTGAGGTAATGCATTTTGGAAGGTCTAATACAGATAGGAAATACACAGTAAATGGCAGGACCCTTTAGAGTATTGATAGGCAAAGGGATCTGGGTGTACAGGTACACAGGTCACTGAAAGTGGCAATGTAGGTGGAGAAGGTAGTCAAGAAGGCATACAGCATGCTTGCCTTCATTGGCCGGGGCATTGAGTTTAAAAATTGGCAAGTCATGTTGCAACTTTATAGAACCTTAGTTAGGTCGCACTTGGAATATAGTGTTCAATTCTGGTCGCCACACTACCAGAGGGATGTGGAGGCTTTGGAGAGGGTACTGAAAAGATTTACCAGGATGTTGCCTGGTATGGAGTGCATTAGCTGTGCGGAGAGGTTGGAGACACTTGGTTTGTTCTCACTGGAATGACGGAGGTTGAGGGGAGACCTGATAGAAGTCTACAAGATTATGAGAGGTATGGGCAGAGTGGATAGTCAGAAGCTTTTTCCCAGGGTGGAAGAGTCAATTGCTAGAGGGCATAGGTGTAAGGTGTGAGGGGCAAGGTTTAAAGGAGATGCACGAGGCAGATTGTTTACACAGAGGGTGGTTGGTGCCTGGAACTCGTTGCCGGGGGAAGTAGTGGATGCAGATATGATAGTGACTTTTAAGGGGCGTCTTGACAAATACATGAATAGGATGGGAATGGAGGGATATGGTCCCCGGAAGGGTAGAGGGTTTAGTTCAGTCAGGCAGCATGGTCGGTGCAGGCCTGGAGGGCCGAAGGGCCTGTTCCTGTGCTGTAATTTTCTTTGTTCTTTCTTCTTGTTCTACAGATGAGGCCCTTGGCCCTTAAAGCGTACCTCCTTGAGCTGTCCCCTTTCATCTCCTAATCTGGCTCAGTGTCAAATTTAGTTTGTTATTGTTCCTATGGATTGCCTTGGGATATTTAACAACATTAATAGTGCAATATAAATATTAAGCTTGGACTTGGTAACGGCTCAGCCAGAACCAGAAAATGCACACCGCTTGTGAAATGAGTGGAGCCGTTCACCGAGACGAATGAGTTCACCAACAGACAGTGATGTTGGTGAAGTGATTCTAGGGGAAGGAGTCCGGAGCTGTTGATTCTCCTTTGGAGCACCTTCTGAAGGAAATCGATAGATCTTTATGACGTGCTTTTATGTTTCTCTTCACTCAGCCATTGGGAATACTTGGAACCAGATGCACATCCCTAAACTTTAAGCTGCGCAGCGATAATCTGGTCTCATTTACTGCCTGAAAAGTTAATATTTTACCAGACTTCCTTTCCTTCAACGTTATAAAACAACAATATTAATAGAAATCATCAATTGGGTTTTGTGATCTGTGAAAGAGAAGAGATATTCACGTGGTCTACGATGGCAGTATTGACCTATAAAACTGTGCCTGTTCAGTCATTAACAGACTGGAAAAATTTGCTTCACAATTTCTATGGTTGTTGCTTGGGTCATTGCCATATGGTTTGCATGTTGCTGTGATACCATAAAGAGAGAGAGAGAGGGAGGAAAAAACTCTCAAGAGGCTGGAATTTTACTAGCACAG
>NC_135802.1:26183521-26272938 GCF_964213995.1 Mustelus asterias | reverse complement strand
AATTTACATGAATAATGGTTGGAATGCGAATACTTACAACTAATCCAGTCTTTAAGAAACAAAACAATGGGAGTGGAGAGAGCATCAAGACAGGCTAAAAAGATGTGTATTGTGTGTATTGTGGATTAGTTGTAAGTATTCGCATTCCAACCATTATTCATGTAAATTGAGTCTGTGTCTTATAAGTTCTGTTTGTGAACAGAATTCCCACTCACCTGAAGAAGGGGCTCAGAGCCTCGAAAGCTTGTGTGGCTTTTGCTACCAAATAAACCTGTTGGACTTTAACCTGGTGTTGTTAAACTTCTTACTGTGTTTACCCCAGTCCAACGCCGGCAGCCTCACAGCCGCCAGGGGACCCGGGTTCGATTCCCAGCTTGGGTCACTGTCCGTGTGGAGTTTGCACATTCTCCCCGTGTTTGCGTAGGTTTCTCCCTTCTTCACTCCTATCCCTCCATTTTCACCCCCCATCCCCCTTCTTCACCCTCCCATTCCCCCTCCTTCACATCCCATTCCCCTTCACATCCACCCCATTCCCCCTCCTTCACCCCCATTCCCCCTCCTTCACATCCCATTCCCCCTCCTTCACATCCCATTCCCCCTCCTTCACATCCCATTCCCCCCTCCTTCACATCCCATTCCCCCTCCTTCACATCCCATTCCCCCTCCTTCACATCCCATTCCCCCTCCTTCACATCCCATTCCCCTCCTTCACATCCCATTCCCCCCTTCACCCCCATTCCCCCTCCTTCACCCTCCCATTCCCCCTCCTTCACCCCCCCATTCCCCCTCCTTCACCCTCCCATTCCCCCTCCTTCACCCTCCCATTCCCCTCCTTCACCCTCCCATTCCCCCCTTCACCCCCATTTCCCTTCCTTCACCCCCATTCCCCTTCCTTCACCCCCATTCCCCCTCCTTCACATCCCATTCCCCCTCCTTCACCCCCATTCCCCCTCCTTCACCCCCATTCCCCCTCCTTCACCCCACTCACCCCCATTCCCCCTCCTTCACCCCCATTCCCCCTCCTTCACCCCCATTCCCCCTCCTTCACCCCCATTCCCCCTCCTTCACCCCCATTCCCCCTCCTTCACCCCCATTCCCCCTCCTTCACCCCCATTCCCCCCTTCACCCCCATTCCCCTTCTTCACCCTCCCATTCCCCCTCCTTCACCCCCATTCCCCCTCCTTCACCCTCCCATTCCCCCTCCTTCACCCTCCCATTCCCCCCTTCACCCCCATTTCCCTTCCTTCACCCCCATTTCCCTTCCTTCACCCCCATTCCCCTTCCTTCACCCCCATTCCCCCTCCTTCACCCCCATTCCCCCTCCTTCACCCCCATTCCCCCTGCTTCACCCCCATTCCCCCTCCTTCACCCCCATTCCCCCTCCTTCACCCCCATTCCCCCTCCTTCACCCCCATTCCCCCTCCTTCACCCCCATTCCCCCTCCTTCACCCTCCCATTCCCCCCTTCACCCCCATTTCCCTTCCTTCACCCCCATTCCCCCTCCTTCACCCCCATTCCCCCTCCTTCACCCCCATTCCCCCTCCTTCACCCCCATTCCCCCTCCTTCACCCCCATTCCCCCTCCTTCACCCCATTCCCCCTCCTTCACCCCCATTCCCCCTCCTTCACCCCTATTCCCCCTCCTTCACCCCCCATCCCTCCTCCTTCACCCCCATTCCCCCTCCTTCACCCCCATTCCCCCTCCTTCACCTCCCATCCCTCTTCTTCACCCTCCCATTCCCCCCTTCACACCCCATTCCCCCTCCTTCACCCCCATTCCCCCTCCTTCACCCCATTCCCCCTCCTTCACCCCCATTCCCCCTCCTTCACCCCTATTCCCCCTCCTTCACCCCCCATCCCTCCTCCTTCACCCCCATTCCCCCTCCTTCACCCCCATTCCCCCTCCTTCACCTCCCATCCCTCTTCTTCACCCTCCCATTCCCCCCTTCACACCCCATTCCCCCTCCTTCACCCCCATTCCCCCTCCTTCACCCCCATTCCCCCTCCTTCACCCCCATTCCCCCTCCTTCACCCCCATTCCCCCTCCTTCACCCCCATTCCCCCTCCTTCACCCCCATTCCCCCTTCTTCACCCCCATTTCCCCTCCTTCACTCACTCCCATTCCCCCTTATACCCCCTCCTTCACCCTTCATACCCCCTCCTTCAACCCCACATTCCCCCTCCTTCAACCCCCCATTCCCCCTCCTTCACCCCCAATCCCCCTGCCTTCACCACCATTTGCTCTCCTTCACCCCCCCCCCCCCCTCCCCTCCCCCATTCCTCCTTAGTCATCTGGTTTCCTCCCACAGTCCAAAGATGTGCGGGTTATGTTGATTGGCCATGCTAAATTGCCCCTTAGTGTCAGGGGGACTAGCAGGGTAAATACATGGGGTTATGGGGATAGGGTCAGGGTGGGATTGTGGTCGGTGCAGGCTCGATGGGAAGAATGGCCTCCTTCTGCACTGTAGAGATTCAATGATTCGCCTCATGTCAACTTCACCACTGCCTTCACGGCCATGTCACGTGCAAGTTGAGAATCACCCCCACAATTTCTAAAACATTTGTCATTTCTTCCCCCTTACCTACATATAGAATCCCTATAGTGCCAAAGAGGCCATTCGGCCCATCAAGCCCACACTGACAACCTCTCACCCAGTCCCTATCCCCGTAATCCCATGTATTTACCCTGCTAATCCCCCGACACTAAGGGGAAATTTAACATGGCCAATCAACCTAACCTGCACATTTTTGGAGTGTGGGAGGAAACCGGAGCACCCGGAGGAAACCCACGCAGACACGGGGAGAACGTGCAGACTCCACACAGACAGTGACCCGAGGCCGGAATTGAACCCGGGTCCCTGGTGATGTGAGGCAGCAGTGCTAACCACTGTGCCACCTTGCCAGGATCCTTGGAAATATCCCCAAAGGTCCCAGCATTTTGCCCTCTTATTTTGCTTATCTCAGTTCAGGATTAATCTCCTTTCCAATACCATGGGGGAAGTGATTGTAAATTCACTCTGCAGCCAGATCGAGTTGTTGCACAAATGCTTGGATAGAAGATTTGCTATTTTTACTCAGACATTTCCCTTTTAATATGGTGGTGGCGGGGCGGTGGGGTGGGGGGGGGGGTGCGGTTGTTGTTTTGCAATCAAATGTGGAGTTTACTCTCACAGGATTAATGGATCATTTCCCTGGTCCCAGAACCAGGGGTCACAGTCTGAGGATTCAGGGTAGACCATTTAGGATGGAGGTGAGGAGACATTTCTTCACCCAAAGAATGGTGAGCCTGTGGAATTCATTACCACAGGAAGTAGTTGATGCCAAAACATTGAATGCATTCAAGAGGTGGCTAGATATAGCACTTGGGGAGAATGGGATCACAGGTTATGGGGAAAAAGCAGGATTAGGCTGCTTGAGTTGGATGATCAGCCATGATTGTGATGAATGGCGGAGCAGGCTCGAAGGGCCGAATGGCCTCCTCCTTCTATGTTTCTATATGGATCTTTATTAGGATAACTGGAATTTTTACATGCGTAAGTCACCAAATACTGAACAACATTATCAGGATGTCTCAGAATCCAAAGCTTGACTTAAAAACATGAGCTTTTGCCACTTGCCAACTTTCTGTATAACCTGTTAACAATTTTGAAGAAAATACAGATCAGAATAATGTATGAGGTGGCAAATGTGAGGCTAACTAAAAGCCATAACACTATTTTTTTAATGGGAATCTATTTAATCACACAGGGTACCTTATGGGAGAGGGGAAATGGGACCTCTAAGGACTTTGATTTGATTTGATTTATTATTGTCTCATGTATTAGTACACAGTGAAAAGTATTGTTTCTTGCACACTATACAGACAAAACATACTGGACATCGGGAAGGAAAGAAGAGAGAGCAGAATGTAGTGTTACAGTCATAGCTAGGGTGTAGAGAAAGATCAAATCAATGCGAGATAGGTCCATTCAAAAGTCTGATGGCAGCAGGGAAGAAGCTGTTCTTGAGTCGGTTGATACGTGACCTCAGACCTTTGTATCTTTCTCCCTTTGGAAGAAGGTGGAAGAGAGAATGTCTGGGGCGCGTGGGGTCCTTAATTATGCTGGCTGCTTTGCCGAGGCAGCGGGAAGTGTAGACAGAGTCAATGGGTGGGAGGCTGGTTTGAGTGATGGACTGAGCTTTGTTCACAACCCTTTGTAGTTTATTGCGGTCTTGGGCAGAGCAGGAGCCATACCAAGCTGTGATACAACCAGAAAGAATGCTTTCTATGGTGCATCTGTTGGTGAGAGTTGCTTATCAGATGTATGGCAGCCTAATTGGGGGTCATTGAGAGCAGACCTGTTGTTACACATGTTGGAACAAGCTGCAGCCATTCAGAACTATTGATGGGCGGCACGGTAGCACAGTGGTTAGCACTGCTGCCTCACAGCGCAAGGGACCTGGGTTCGATTCCCAGCTTGGGTCACTGTCTGTGCAGAGTCTGCACGTTCTCCCCGTGTCTGCATGGGTTTGCTCTGGTGCTCTGGTTTCCTCTCGCAGTCTGAAAGACGTGCTGGTTAGGGACATTGGCCATGCTAAATTCTCGTTAAATTACCCAACAGGCGCCGGAGTGTGACAACTAGGGGATTTTCATAGTAACTTCATTGTAGTATTAATGTAAGCCTATTTATGACACTAATAAATAAACTTAAACTATCTGTGCAGTCATGTTGGCTGCTCATTTCTGTAAGCAAGCATTCCCCACAGTATTAGGGCTCTGACACTGAAGGGTTGCTCCTAACTCCAAAGTTCCATTTACAAAGGCACTGTCAGACAGTCACTTTGAATGTGCCATCCATTTTAATATCTCTTGTTCAGTGTGAAGATCCAATCCTTGAGATACAATAAAAAACTCAAATTTCTTTGAGCCACACCCACCAGTGCAATCATTCAGATTCTGCATTGTGAAGAGAAGTTGGACTTTAAGTCTGTCAACAATAGTCTTGAACACTGCTTGTCCATTCCCCATGACAAACGCAGACAAATTCATCATTATTGGACTAGCTGTTTTCAACTGAGTGTATGCTTGCAGTAGGGGGATGTGCATACATACTGGGATCATATCACACTGGTCTGCTTGTAACGTTTTACTGCTGAAATGTGTTTTGTTTTAGATTATGTTGTCACTGTGCAGGGGAAAGGTCATGGTCCTGAGTTTAAAATCAGGCTATATTGATGGGATGCAATCTATTCCTGTAATGGTTCTATCTGAAGTGAGCTTGGATCATATTAAACCAAATGCCAAATACACAGAAACAATCATGGTGCAACTATAATTGGCAATCTCATCCAGGAGAGAGAATGTGATATTTATTCAATAGGGGTGTTTCCTTCTATGGTTGGGCAAGCACTTTGTGGAAAAAGTACAGATATTTGTAAGCTCTCTTAGTAGAGAGGGAGAAACTATGTATCATTTCACTTTAATGGAGTCACATACAAACAGTTTAGTATAGCTCAGTACAACTTACATGCAACACATGTTAGGAGACACAGTAAAGGAACTGACTCATGCATCAAATTAATTTCAACTTGAGAATGCTTGTTGCTGATTCCAAAGGGCAAAGGTTGGGGGTGAAGTTCCCAGCATGGAGCCTCACTCACTCAAGCATGTTTTTGATTGAGGAGTTTACAAATACTTGTTCATGAAGATCTAGCCCAATCATGAATTTCGTTAACTGCTTAAGCGATTTCAAAGAAAAATCTGAAGATAATAAATTCAGCTATATTTACTCCAAATGGTGATTTATTTTTTAAAAAGTTGAACTAGACAGTCAACATAATCCAGGGTAAATCAATTAATCTTTCTCCAACAGGGAACATCAGCAAGAACTGCACCGCTAATGGCTGGACAGAACCATTCCCAGAGTACGATCGTGCCTGTGGACTAAATATCAGTGCAAGTGCTAAGCAGGTGAGTGCACAAGAAATGTATGTCTTTATACCACCATGGTTGGACACCAGGCTTTATCCATCACTTCACATCTTCATTGAATGATATCTTCGGTAGCAATAATAGGAAGGCAGATTATTATCTGAATGGGTGTAAATTGAGAGAGGTGGATACTCAGCGAGACTTTGGTGTCCTCGTGCATCAGTCGCTGAAAGTAAGGTACAGCAGGCAGTAAAGATGGCAAATGATATGTTGGCCTTCATACCAAGAGGATTTGAGGATAGGGATAGGCACTTTTTACTGAAATTGTATAGAGTGTTGGTGAGGCCACACCGGGAGTATTGTGTGCAGTTTTGGTGTCCTTATCTGAGGAAGGATGTCCTTGCTATAGAGGGAGTACAGAGAAGGTTTACCAGACTGATTCCTGGAATGGCATAACTTTCATATGAGGAGAGCGGTTTACAAGATTATGGGTGGCATGGACAGAGTGAATAATCAGATGCTCTTCCCCAGGGTAGAAAAGTCAAGTACTAGAGGACATAGGTTTAAGGTGCGTAGGGAAAAGTTTACAGGAGATGTGCGAGGCAAGGTTTTTACGCAGAGGATGGTGAATTTCTGGAATGCGCTGCCCAGGGGGATGGTGGGAGTAGGTACGATAGCGGCATTTAAGGGGTAGCTAGATGAATACACGAATAGGATGGGAATGGAAGGATACGGACTCCGTAAGTGCATACGGTTTTAGTTTAGGCAGGCATCATGATCAGCGCAGGTTTGGAGGGCCGAAGGGCCTGTTCCTGTGCTATACTGTTCTTTGAGAGACTAAGTCGATTAGGATTATATTCACGGAGTTTAGAAGAGTGAGAGGGGATCTCATAGAAACTTATAAAATTCTAACAGGGTTAGACAGTGTAGATTCAGAAAGAATGTTCCCAATGGTGAGGGAAATCCAGAACTAGGGGTCATAGTTTGAGGATAAGGGGTAAACCTTTTAGAACTGAGGTGAGAAATTTCTTCATCCAGAGACTGGAATTCACTACCACAGAAAATAGTTGAGGCCAAAACGTGTGATTTCAAGAAGGAATTAGATATTGCTCAAGGGAATAAAGAGATCAAGGATTTGGGGGGGAAGGCAGGATCAGGATATTAAATTTGATGATCAGCCAAGAACAAAATGAATGGTGGAGCAGGCTCGAAGGGCTGAATGGCCTATTCCAGCTTCTAGTTTCTATGTTTCTATGTAAAGATAAATAAAGATAATTCCAAAGGTATGAAGCCAGAATTGGCTATAGTGTGCTGGGAAAATAGATTAAAATATGATAGCTAAGCATGAAGGACATTTAAGATTAAATTAACATTTCATAACTTTCAACAAAGATATATTCTATTGAGAAAGATAGACTCTGCAAGAAAAATACACCACCCATGGCGAGCAAAGGAAGTTAAGGATGATGTCAAATTGAAGGAAAAGATGTACACTGCTGTTAAGATTAGTGGAAGATTGGGAAAATTAACAAACTAGCAAAGGATGACTAAGAAAATAAAGAAGAAAATAGGATATGAGTGTAAACAATCGGGAAATTTATAAACAACACTCCTACATGTATCTAAAAAGCAAAGTAGCTAAAGTAAACTTTGGTTCCTTTTGAGGTTGAGACTGGGGAATCAATAATGGGAAACAAGAAAACAACAGAAACTTGGAACAAAATTTCTCTATCTGTCTTCAAGTTTTAAGTTTAAGTATTAGTGTCATAGGTAAGCTAGTGACACTAACCAGCATGCCGTTTGGATTGTGGGAGGAAACCGGAGGACCCGGAGGTGATCCACACAGACACGGGGAGAACGTGCAGACTCCACACAGACAGTGACCTGGGATGAAACCGGGTCCCTGACGCTGTGAGGCAACAGTGCTAATCACTGTGCCACCGTGCCACCCCAAGAGACAAAAACATCCCAAGAACTGTAGAAAATTAAGGGGGAAAAGGGAGGAGGAACTGGAAAAGTCCCAACCGATTAGATGGGGAGGCAATGGCCAAGTGGTATTATTGCTGGACTATTAATCCAGAAACTCAGCTAATGCTCTGTGGACCCAGGTTCGAATCCCACCACAGCAGACAGTGGAATTTGAATTCAATTCGGGTGGCACAGTAGTACAGTGGTTCGCACTGCTGCTTCGCAGTTCCAAGGACCTGGTTCGATTCCCGGTTTGGGTCACTGTCTGTGTGGAGTTTGCACATTCTCCTCGTGTCTGCGTGGGTTTCCTCCGGGTGCTCCAGTTTCCTCCCACGGTCCAAAGATGTGCGGGTTAGGTTGATTGGCCATGCTAAAATTGCCCCTTAGTGTCCTAAGTTGCGTAGGTTAAAGGGATTAGCAGGGATATGGAGGTAGGGCCTGGGTGGGATTGTGGTCGGTGCAGACTCGATGGGCCAGATGGCCTCTTTCTGCACTGTAGGGTTTCTATGATTCTATGTTTCTATGAAAACCACACTTGTACACCACTGTTCAAGAAATAAGGGAAGCAGAAAGCAGGAGACTGTAGGATAAGTCTAACATGGGTCAAAGAACAAAGAAAATTACAGCACAGGAACAGGCCCTTCGGCCCTCCAAACCTGCACCGACCACGCTGCCCGACTGAACTAAAACCCCCTACCCTCCCGGGGAACCATATCCTTCTATTCCCATCCTATGTATTTGTCAAGCCGCCCCCTTAAAACACACTATCGTATCTGCTTCCACTACCTCCCCCATTGGGTCATTGGGAAAATTGAGGAATCCATTATTAGAGAGGCAGTAAAAGGACATTTAGAAAATCATAATGCAATTAGACAGTGTCAACTTGGTTTTGTGAAAGGGAAATTGTGCTTGACAGATTTATTTGAGTTCTTTGAGGATGTAACAAGCAGGGTGGATAAAAGAGATCCAGTAGATAAAGTATATTTGGATTTCCAAAAGGCATTCGAGAAGGTGTCACATAAAAGATTACTGCAGAAGATGGTGTTGGGGGTGATATATTCTCATGGATAGAGAACTAGCTAACTAATAGGAAATGGAGATATGTGGGTGGCACAGTGGTTAGCACTGCTGCCTCCTTCTGCACTGTAGGAATTCTATGATTCTATGATACGCAGAGCGCATGCATTACTTCTTTCGGGCCAACAGTATTGAGGGAGATGAGTCGCAGAAAGTGATCCTGTTGATGTTCCAGAGTAAGCAACTCCAGGCAGTATCCTCCTATAGTTGAAACAGGAGTGAAAAGATTCAAGAAGTGATTGAACAATCAAAGAGAATACCACACAAATGGCTTTTCACTCGGATGAACGTATTTGATTGCAAGGTCATCTCAGTTTAATGGCCTTGTGGAAAATAATTCTTCTGCTCTTTACATGGTCTGTCCATTCCTGAGATCAGGGGGGAAGCCAGTGTCTTCACTGATTACTATTTGCTGTAGTCATTAAACATTTCTTAAGGAGTACATTTCGCTGCAGAAAAGCAAAGTCAATTGTAATGTTTTGCAATCTTCTTTGATGTTCTCCATGCAGTTAGTTATTTTACTTGTAACTGTTCCTCGTAATGTTTGTAAAGGATGAACCAAAGTTATATCCCATCCTAATAAGACATAACACGGTGGAGGCAAGGTGGCACAGTGGTTAGCACTGCTGCCTCACAGCACCAGGGACCTGGGTTCAATTACGGCCTCGGGCCACTGTCTGTGTGGAGTTTGCACATTCTCCCTGTGTCTGCGTGGGTTTCCTCCGGGTGCTCCGGTTTCCTCCCACAGTCCAAAGATGTGCAGATTAGGTTGATTGGCCATGTGAATTGCCCCATAGTGTCAGGAGGATTAGCAGGGTAAATATGTGGGGTCAAGGGGATAGGGCCTGGGTGGGATTGTGGTCTGTTCAGACTCGATGGGCCGAATGGCCTCCTTCTGCACTGTGGGATTCTATGATGAAACACATACACAAAAAGAGAAACATTTGAAAGCTATGAAATTTTTTTAAAAGGCAGCTGTATCTTTCAGAATTCATATTTTGGGACAGAACTGATGGGCAAAAGAGAGAGCCTATAATGTGGCAAAGAGTAGTGGGAAGTCAGAAGATTGGGAAGGCTATAAAAACAAACAGAGGATAACAAAGAGAGAAATAAGGAAGGAGAGGATCAAATATGAAGGTAGGCTAGCCAGTAACATTAGGAATGATAGTAAAAGTTTCTTTAAATACATTAAAAACAAACGGGAGGCAAAAGTAGACATTGGGCCGCTCCAAAATGACGCTGGTAATCTAGTGATGGGAGACAAGGAAATAGCTGAGGAACTTAATAAGTACTTTGCGTCAGTCTTCACAGTAGAAGACATGAGTAATATCCCAACAATTCAGGAAAGTCAGGGGGCAGAGTTGAATATGGTTGCCATCACAAAGGAGAAAGTGCTAGAGAAACTAAAAGGTCTGAAAATTGATAAATCTCCGGGCCCAGATGGGCTACATCCTAGAGTTCTAAAGGAGATAGCTGAAGAAATAGTGGAGGCGTTAGTTATGATCTTTCAAAAGTCACTGGAGTCAGGGAAAGTCCCAGAGGATTGGAAAATCGCTGTTGTAACCCCACTGTTCAAGAAGGGAACAAGAAAAAAGATGGAAAATTATAGGCCAATTAGCCTAACCTCAGTTGTTGGCAAAATTCTAGAATCCATCGTTAAGGATGAGATTTCTAAATTCTTGGAAGTGCAGGGTCGGATTAAGACAAGTCAGCATGGATTTAGTAAGGGGAGGTCGTGCCTGACAAACCTGTTAGAGTTCTTTGAAGAGATAACAAATAGGTTAGACCAAGGAGAGCCAATGGATGTTATCTATCTTGACTTCCAAAAGGCCTTTGACAAGGTGCCTCACGGGAGACTGCTGAGTAAAATAAGGGCCCATGGTATTCGAGGCAAGGTACTAACATGGATTGACGATTGGCTGTCAGACAGAAGGCAGAGAGTTGGGATAAAAGGTTCTTTCTCAGAATGGCAACCGGTGACAAGTGGTGTCCCGCAGGGTTCAGTGTTGGGGCCACAGCTGTTCTCTTTATATATTAACGATCTAGATGACGGGACTGGGAGCATTCTGGCCAAGTTTGCCGATGATACAAAGATAGGTGGAGGGGCAGGTAGTATTGAGGAGGTGGGGAGGCTGCAGAAAGATTTAGACAGTTTAGGAGAGTGGTCCAAGAAGTGGCTGATGAAATTCAACGTGGGCAAGTGCGAGGTCGTACACTTTGGAAAAAAGAATAGAGGCATGGACTATTTTCTAAACGGTGACAAAATTCATAATGCTAAAGTGCAAAGGGACTTGGGAGTCCTAGTCCAGGATTCTCTAAAGGTAAACTTGCAGGTTGAGTCCGTAATTAAGAAAGCAAATGTAATGTTGTCATTTATCTCAAGAGGCTTGGAATACAAAAGCAGGGATGTACTTCTGAGGCTTTATAAAGCACTGGTTAGGCCCCATTTGGAGTACTGTGAGCAATTTTGGGCCCCACACCTCAGGAAGGACATACTGGCACTGGAGCGGGTCCAGCGGAGATTCACACGGATGATCCCAGGAATGGTAGGCCTGACATACGATGAACGTCTGAGGATCGTGGGATTATATTCATTGGAGTTTAGGAGGTTGAGGGGAGATCTGATAGAAACTTACAAGATAATGAACGGCTTAGATAGGATGGACGTAGGGAAGTTGTTTCCATTAACAGGGGAGACTAGGACGCGGGGGCACAGCCTTAGAATAAAAGGGAGTCACTTTAGAACAGAGATGAGGAGAAATTTCTTCAGCCAGAGAGTGGTGGGTCTGTGGAATTCATTGCCACAGAGGGCTGTGGAGGCCGAGACGTTGAGCGTCTTCAAGACAGAAATTGATAAATTCTTGATTTCTCGAGGAATTAAGGGCTATGGGGAGAGAGCGGGTAAATGGAGTTGAAATCAACCATGATTGAATGGTGGAGTGGACTCGATGGGCCGAATGGCCTTACTTCCGCTCCTATGTCTTATGGTCTTATGGTCTTATGGTTATCTTTTCTTGCAAGTTGATTTTGTAAGTCCGGCTGTGGGCATCCGTGACGAGACTGACCTTTTTTGCCCGTCACATAGTTGCCTTTGGAAAGTGGTGACAAGCCACCTCTCGAACCATTGCAGTCTGAGTGGCGAAGGTGTTCCCTCAGTGCTGTTGGGTAGACAGTCCCAGCATTTTGACCCAGAGACGATGAAGGGACGGTGATGTATGTCTCAGGCTAGTGTGTGGCACGGAGAGGAATGTGGAATAGGTCCTGTTCCTGTGCACTTAAACCTTGCAGGTTTGGGGGATGTTGCCAAAGATGTCTTGGCAAGTTATTTAAGTCCAGCCTTCAGACAGTACAGATTGCAATGACAGAACGTCAGTGGTGAAGGGAGTGAACCTTTGGATTTATAACGCTCTTTAGGGGCTGAATGTAATGTTCTACCCGAGGTGTGTTTGGAGATGGGGCAGGGTTTAATCGGGTGGGAGGATGTCAGCTGAGGACACGGCCACCTTCCTTCCTCTACTCTGATTAACCCTGGGGTGGGAAGGCTGGGGGATGACTGTTCCACCCTCATGTCAGGTGAAGGCTTACGGTCCTCACCTCACTTCCACTGGTGTTCAAGCAGCAAGAGGTGGGGTAGACACCATGCGTGGAGCCCAGAAAGCAAACCTTGTCAGTTTACAGTGGGGCTCCCGGGATTGGAGGCAAGGGTTAGACACTCAATGCCCGATCGTGGGACCTGGCTAGGAAGAGTGGGGGGGGGGGTCTGGCTAAGAACCACCCCCTTTCCATCCCCCCCACCCTCTGTTCCGAACCACTGCATCACCTCAGCCTGTGACGCGCTTCCCTTCCTATGACCCCCATTCTGCCCTCACTCACCGCGGGCCTGGGTTCCTTGCTGATTCTGGGGTTCTGGTGAGAGTGTATTGCTGGCAAGAGCCACTGCTCCCACCCCCCTCCCCGACCCCCGGTGGCACTTAGGGCAAATAAGAAGCTGTTGGGCTTTGAATTGGCTGGCATTCCAACCACCCCCAGCCCACTACAAGCCAATTAAATGTCTGACTGGCACGTAATAGGGTGGGCCTTCCCAATGGAGGCAAAAGAGCGGCCTCAATTATATTGCCTTTCCTTCACTATCATTGGGTCAAAATCCTAGAACTCCCTCCCTAACAGCACTGTGGGTGTACCTGCACCAAATGGACTGCAGCGGTTCAAGAAATCAGCTCACCACCACCTGCTCAAGAGGTGAATTAAGGATGGTCAATAAACGCTGGCCTAGCCGGCGACACCCACATCCTAAAAACAAGGCTCTCCAACCACTGAGCAAGATCCCTGGTGCCTGGATTAAATTCCACCATCGGAATTGAAGAAAACTAACTGCAGAGATTCACATTTCTGTCTGCAATTCCATTTTGAATACAGTGAGGAGAATTGTAATTCTCAGGCCGGAGGCTCGGATTGGCAGGGCCTGATTAACATGCCGGCTGACCTCCTGCGCAAACGGCTGTGCTTTTGGGACGAAGCAGCTTTAACGGCTCAGAGGCCCAGGTAGATGTGGCCAAAGCGGACTGGAGTCCCAGGGTCCTCGGTGCTTTGTGTCTGTGGATTGGCCGTGGCAAATGCGCAGGGTCACAGGGATCGGGTGGGGGAGATACTGGGTCAGAGGGTCAGTGCAGTTTCGATGAGCCAAATGGCCTCTTCTGCACTGTAGGAACTCCATGAGGAGAAATGTCTTTGGAGATTCTGTACCCCTCGATCTGCGGCCGCTCAGTCCTTGAGTATGTTGAAGACTGAGATTGTTAGGTTTTTGAACAGGAATTAGGGGTAGGGCAGGAAAAGTTTAAAGTTTATTTATTAGTATCACAAGTAGGCTTATATTAACATTGCAGTGCAGCTACTATGAAATTCTCCTAGTCGCCACACTCCGGCGCCTGTTCGGGTACACTGAGGGAGAATTTAGCGTGGCCAACGCACCTAACCATAGAACATAGAACATTACAGCGCAGTACAGGCCCTTCGGCCCTCGATGTTGCGCCGACCAGTGGAACCAATCTAAAGCCCCCCTAATCTACACTATTCCAATATCATCCATATGTTTATCCAATAACCATTTGAATGCTCTTAATGTTGACGAGTCCACTACTGCTGCAGGCAGGGCATTCCACGCCCTTACCACTCTGAGTAAAGAACCTACCTCTAACATCTGTCCTGTATCGCTCACCCCTCAATTTAAAGCTGTCCCCTCGTGCTAGCCATCACCATCCGAGGAAAAAGGCTCTCACTATCCACCCTATCTAATCCTCTGATCATCTTGTATGCCTCTATTAAGTCACCTCTTAACCTTCTTCTCTCTAACGAAAACAACCTCAAGCCCCTCAGCCTTTCCTCATACGATTTTCCCACCATACCAGGCAACATCCTGGTAAATCTCCTTTGCACCTTTTCCAACACTTCCACATCTTTCCTATAATGCGGCAACCAGAACTGTACGCAATACTCCAAGTGCGGCCGCACCAGAGTTTTGTACAGTTGCAGCATGACCTCCTGGCTCCGAAACTCAATCCCTCTACCAATAAAAGCTAACACACCGTATGCCTTCTTAACAACCCTATCAGCCTGGGTGCCAACTTTCAGGGATCTATGCACATGGACACCCAGATCCCTCCGTTCATTCACACTACCAAGTATCTTACCATTAGCCCAGTACTCTGTATTCCTGTTACTCCTTCCAAAGTGAATCACCTCACACTTTTCCGCATTAAACTCCATTTGCCACCTCTCAGCCCAGCTCTGCAGCTTATCTATGTCCCTCTGTAACCTGCCACTTCCCTCCACACTGTCTACAACTCCACCGACTTTAGTGTCATCTGCAAATTTACTAATCCATCCTTCTACGCCCTCATCCAGGTCACTAATAAAAATGACAAACAGCAGTGGCCCCAAAACAGATCCTTGCGGTACACCACTAGTAACTGAACTCCAGGATGAATATTTCCCATCAACCACCACCCTCTGTTTTCTTACAGCTAGCCAATTCCCGATCCAAACCACTAAATCACCCTCAATCCCATGTGTCCGTATTTTCTGCAAAAGCTTACCATGGGGAACCTTATCAAACACTTTGCTGAAATCCATATACACCGTTCAAAAGTCCATTGGCCTCAGCAGGATCGGATGATCCCACTGGTGGGAGGGCCTGGAAAATCATTGCGAGCAATGGAGATCAGATCTCTACTCATTACCCCAACCGCAGTGTGACACTTATCACAAGAACACACAAGAAACAGAAGCTGGAGTCGGCCACCAGGCCCTTCAAGCCTGCTCCGCTATTCAGTATGATCATGGCTGATCTATGCCGGCCTCAGCTCCTTTTCTGTGCCTATTCCTTGATCTAGCAAGTATTTATCCACCTCCACTTTAAATATTTCCAATGATCCAGCCTCCACTACCCTTTGGGGCAGAGAATTCCAGAGATTCACCACCCTCTGCGAGAAGAAATTTCTATGCACTTCAGGTGGTGCAATCCCAGCAGGTGTAACCTCGGAAGACCTGGCCCAGCGGGGCGGACCTTGGATGAATTTAGTTGAGCTTTGCAATTTCAGAAGGTGTAACCTTGAAAGGCGAAAGCTCTGAAAGGTGAAGGTCCCGGAACGTTGAAAGACTTTATTGTCGTCAAAGACTTCTTTATGATGTTATGAAGCCTCTTGTATTCCATTAGTTTGTTGGTTTATTTCTACGCACCTCAGAAGGTGCAACCCTAGCAGGTGTAACCTTGGAAGACCTGGCCCAGCGGGGTGAATCTTGGAAGGCCGACTTTATCTTGTAGTTATGCCCCGTTGTTCGAGACTTTCCCACGAGTGAAAACATTTCATCATCTACCCTGTCAAGCCCCCTCAGGATCTTATCTGGTTGCAATAAAGGCCAAAATGCCGTTTGTCTTCTTGATGACTTGTTGGACCTACTTGCTAGCTTTTTGTGATTCCCGCTCTCCATTTAGTTTCTCATTTTTTGGGGAGGTTTTGTGAACAGGAAGGACTACTTTATTCAGAATAAATTACAATGCCCTTTCCATCTTGGCAATTTCCTTTTGTCTTATCTTCTATGGCATGCACCCATTTCTAAGTGGTGAGCTTGTGCACAAAGGCTGGAGAATTCAAACTCCCTTTTAAAAAGCAATGGGGCAGATTTCCATATTCCCGCTACTGAAGTTGCTGAACAGCTGGACACGGCTACAAAGATGGGTTGGGAAATTGGCTGGCTTGCTGATGGGAGCAGATCCCGACACACCCGACCATGTTCCGACTCACCTGATGAAGGAGCAGCGCTCCGAAAGCTCTTGATTCCAGATAAACCTGTTGGACTTTAACCTGGTGTTGTGAGACTTCTTACTGTTCCCACCCCAGTCCAATGTCGGCATCTCCACATCATGGCACCTGATATTTCTCAATGCTCTGTAACCTGGATGATTCAATGTGTTCAAGTTCAGGATTTTGCCACACCGCCCGCCACAGGAATCAGAGTGGGCAAGGCACGGGCAACGGGAAGTCCATTGACCTCGGGCAGGAATTTACGGTTCCGGGACGAGCGAGACCATAAAATCCCGCCCAAAAAATCTGCACCAATTTTTTCAAAAATTCAAGGCGAATTCTAAATATATAGATCGTGTTTTATCTAAGCTCCAATTCTGAGTGGCAATTTAAATTGGTACATGGTTTTCATTGCAGACAAGATGCAGCTTTAGGTTGTACTGGCGTGCACGGACAGGTATCGGCAGCTATCTTGTATGGGCAGGAGACACAGGGTGGGAATTTTGGCCCCAACAGCAGTGTGCATTGTCACGGGTGGGGATGGGTGAATGTGGAGAACCGTTGACTATTAGCAGCTCTCCAGATTTTCCCATTCCACCCGTGACGATGCCCGCTGGTGTCAGGCTGGAAAATCCCGCCTGGGGTGTCCTATCATAGGTGGCATCACCTTTGAGCCTGATCCCATTCTCAGCCAACAGCAGAGACACTTGTCTCTCCCAGTGTTTATTTCCAGTGAAGATATCAGATGGGAGCATCGTAATTCATGCAGGATGGTTTCTTTACTCGCTATCACCCATTTCACTATGCCACCTGCTAGTAGCAAGGATCAGTGATTAATGGTCAGAAATGGGAAACTTGGCGGAATTTTGCCAGCCCGGAACTGAGCCTGGTCACCAGCTTGGTGGTAGATTATTCCATTCAGTACACACTTGGTATAGAGACATAGAGGTTTACAGCATGGAAACAGGTCCTTCGGCCCAACTTGTCCATGCCACCCATTTTTTTAACCCCTAAGCTAGTCCCAATTGCCCGCATTTGGCCCATATCCCTCTATACCCAACTTACCCATGTAACTGTCTAAACGCTCTTTAAAAGACAAAATTGTACCCGCCTCTACTACTACCTTTGGCAGCTTGTTCCAGACACTCACCACCCTGTGTGAAACAATTGCCCCTCTGGACCCTTTTGCATCTCTCCCCTCTCACCTTAAACCTATGCCCTCTAGTTTTAGACACCTCTAACTTTGGGAAAAGATATTGACTATCTAGCTGATCTGTGCCCCTCATTATTTTATAGACCGCTATAAGATCACCCCTCAGCTTCCTACGCTCCAGTGAAAAAAGTCCCAGTCTATCCAGCCTCTCCTTATAACTCAAGTCCCAGTAGCATCCTAGTAAATCTTTTCTGTGCTCTTTCTAGTTTAATAATATCCTTTCTATAACAGGGTGACCATATAGTTGTCCATAAAATGTGACAACCCGGCAACCTGGAAAATTGCCCAGGTATGACCTGTACACAAAACACAGAACAAATCCAACGATTAGCACTCCATCAGCCGACTCCTGAGCATCAGTAAAGTGATGGAATGGTCATCGACAGCACTGTCAAGCGGCCCTTGCTGAGCAATAACCTGCTCAGTGACGCCCAGTTTGGGTTTTCATAGAATCATAGTAATCCTACAGTGCAGGAGGAGGCCATTTGGCCCATCAAAACCTTCACTGACAACAATCCCACTCAGGCCCTATCCCCATAACCCCACGTATTTACCCTGTTAATCTCCCCGGACACTTAGGCTGGTATTTTACAACCTCGCTTAGGCCACGGAGAATTCCATCCTGCGAGCGTCGCACACTCCGAGAAAATTCCAGCCTAAGAGGCAATTTAGCATGGCCAATCCACCTAGTCCGCACATCTTTGGACTGTGGGAGGAAACCAGAGCACCCGGAGGAATACCACACAGGCAAGGGGAGAAGGTGCAAACTCCACACAGACATTCACCCGAGGCCGGAATTGAACCCGGGTCCCTGGTGCTGTGAGGCAGCAGTGCGAACCACTGTGCCACCATTTTGACAAGGTCAATCAGCTCTTGACCTCATTACAGCCTTGGTTCAAACACGGACAAAAGAGCTGAATTCCAGAGGTGAGCTGAGAGTGACTGCCCTTGACATCAAAGCTACATTTAACAGAGTGTGGCATCGAGGAACCCAAACCAAACTGGAGTCAATGGGAATCAGGAGGAAAACTCTCTGCTGGTTGGAGTCTTCCTTGGCACAAAGGAAGCTGATAGTAATGGTTGGAAGTTATCATTTCCAGGACATCACTAAGAATTCCTCAGGGTATTGTCCTCGGCTCAACCATCTTCAGCTGCTTCATCAATAACCATTGCACAATGTTCCCCACCGTTCCTGACTGCTTAGATACTGAAACAGTTTCCTGTCCAAATGCAGCAAGGTCTGGACAATTTCCAAGGTGGGAGTGATAAGTGGTAAGTAACATTCATGTCACAGAAGTGCCAGGCAATGACCATTTCCAGCAAGAGAGAATCTATCCATCATTTCTTGACATTCAATAACATTGCCATCACTGAATCTCCCACTCTCAACTTCCTCTGGGTTACTATAGACCAGAAATTGAACTGGACTAGCCATATAAATATTGTGGCTACAAGAACAGGTCAGAGACTAGGAATCCTGCGGTGAGTAACTCACCTCCTGACTTCCCAAAGCCTGTCCACCATCTACAAGGCCATAAGACCATAAGATATAGGAGCAGATATAGGCCATTCAGCCCATTGAGTCAGCTCTGCCATTCAATCATGGCTGATATGATTCTCATCCCCTTTCTCCTGTCTTCTCCTTGTGACCCTTGATAAGGCACAAGGCACAAGTCAGGAGTCTGATGGAATACTCCCCACTTACCTGGATGAGTGCAGCTCCAACACCACTCAAGAAGCTGGACACCATCCAGAACGAAGGAGCAACCCGCTAGATAAACACCCCTTCCATCAACATCCACATCCTCCACCACCGATGAACAGTAGCAGCCGTGTGTACGACCTACAAGAAGAACTGCAGAAAATCAAAGCTCTTTCGGCAGCACCTTTCAAACCCGTGACCACAACCATCTCGAAGGACAAGAGCAGCAGACACATGGCATCACCACCGCATGGAAATTCCCCTCCAACTGCTCATCCTGACTTGGAAATATATCTCTGTTCCTTCACTGTCACTGGGTCAAAATCCTGGAACTCCCTCCCTAACAGCACTGTGGATGCACCTACACCTCAGACAGCTCACCATCACCGTTTCAAGGACAATTAGGGGTGGGGCAATAAATGCTGGGCTGGCCAGTGACACCCACATCCCGCAAAAATAAAGTTTAAGAAACGGGAGAGGTGCTTGTATAGTTGCCAGTTTCACTCAATAAAAATTGCAATAATGCCGTGGTAGACCAGCTTTCACCATGAGAGAATACTGTATTTTCTGAGCATAAAATTTAGGAGCATGGGCAGAACTTAAGGACCTCTGCGTAAACATTAATGCAACACAGAGCACACAGTGAGTGCTAGCAATAAAGCACAGAGCAAATTAACCCACTGGCTTTATTTTATTGCACGATTAAAAAAGTCTACTTGCAGAGAAAAAGCCATGGACTGAGTCAGTTTGTGGAAAAGGTGTTCATTTTAACGCGAGGAGGGAAACAGATGTGATTCCTGATCATTCTAATGGACCTGCAAATGGGGACCTGTCTCTTCCAGTTACTCCACAAGCTTGACAGCCTCACAGAAATATCCCGCAGGCACTCCATGTCATTCCAGTTAAAATTAGCAGCTACTAAGTAAGGACATGAAGTCAATGCAGCTTAAGAGAAAATTAAAGCATGCTTGGTATAATAAAATGTGTTAATGGGATCTGGTTATAAACAACGCTGACAAGTAAATGTGGCGGAATGTAAGGGGAAGCAGAGAGAACCCAAATGAAAATGATGCAAAGTAATGACAGGGGAGTTACATCCTCTAAAAATCTTTCATCTGCCGTACAACTTATTAGAATCTCATTGTACTAGATTTTCCTGATTCTAAAGTTGGGTGGTAATCGTAGAATCCCTACAGTGCAGAAGGGGGCTATTTGGCCCATTGAGTCGGATTTGATTTGATTGGGAGAGGCTGTTTGAGGGTAAATCCACATCTGGTATGTGGCAGTCTTTTAAGGAACGGTTGTTAGGGCTACAGGACAAGCATGTGCCTGTAAAAAAGAAGGATAGGAAGGGTAGGATTAGAGAACCGTGGATAACCAGGGAAATTGAGGGACTGGTCAAAAGGAAAAGAGAGGCGTATGTTAGGTCCAAGCAGCTAAAAACGGAGGGAGCTCTGGAGGAGTACAATGAAAGTAGGAAAGTACTCAAACGGGGAATTAGAAGAGCAAAAAGGGGTCACGAAATGTTCTTGGCAGACAGGATTAAGGAGAATCCCAAGGCATTTTATTCATACGTTAGGAACAAAAGGGTTGTTAGGGAAAAAATCGGACCTCTCAGGGACAAAAGTGGGGACTTATGCTTGGAGCCCAAAGAAGTAGGGGAGATCCTAAATGAATACTTTGCGTCGGTATTCACAAAGGAGAGGGATGTGTTGACTGGGAGTGTCTCTGAGGGGAGTGTTGAACCGTTGGAGAAAATCTCCATTACAAAGGAGGAAGTGTTAGGTTTGTTAGAGAATATAAAGACTGACAAATCCCCAGGGCCTGATGGAATCTATCCAAGGCTGCTCAGGGAGACGAGAGGTGAAATCGTTGGGCCTCTGACGCAAATCTTTGTCTCGTCACTGGACGCAGGTGAGGTCCCAGAGGATTGGAGGATAGCCAATGTGGTCCCGTTATTTAAGAAGGGTAGGAAGGATAACCCGGGTAATTATAGGCCGGTGAGCTTGACGTCCGTGGTGGGGAAGTTGTTGGAGATGATTCTTAGAGATAGGATGTATGCGCATTTAGAAAGGAATAAACTCATTAACGATAGTCAGCATGGTTTTGTGAGAGGGAGGTCATGCCTCACTAACCTGGTGGTGTTTTTTGAAGAAGTGACCAAAATGGTTGACGAAGGAAGGGCCGTGGATGTTGTCTATATGGACTTTAGTAAAGCGTTTGACAAAGTCCCTCGTGGTAGGCTAGTGAAAAAGGTTGGATCCCATGGGATAAAGGGGGAGGTGGCTAGATGGGTGGAGAACTGGCTTGGTCATAGGAGACAGAGGGTGGTAGTGGAAGGGTCTTTTTCCGGCTGGTGGCCTGTGACTAGTGGTGTACCGCAGGGCTCTGTATTGGGACCTCTGCTGTTTGTGATTTATATAAATGATCTGGAAGAAGGAGTAACTGGGGTGATCAGTAAGTTTGCGGATGACACAAAACTGGCAGGACTTGCAGATAGTGAGGAACATTGTCAGAGGCTACAGAAGGATATAGATAGGCTGGAAATTTGGGCAAGGAAATGGCAGATGGAGTTCAATCCTGATAAATGCGAAGTGATGCATTTTGGTGGGAATAATGTAGGGAGGAGCTACACGATAAATGGAAGAACCATAAAGGGTGTAGAGACGCAGAGGGACCTGGGTGTGCAAGTCCACAGATCTTTGAAGGTGACGTCACAGGTGGAGAAGGTGGTGAAGAAGGCATATGGCATGCTTGCCTTTATAGGATGGGGCATAGAGTATAAGAGTTGGGGTCTGATGTTGCAGATGTATAGAACGTTGGTTCGGCCGCATTTGGAATACTGCGTCCAGTTCTGGTCGCCACACTACCAGAAGGATGTGGAGGCTTTGGAGAGAGTACAGAGGAGGTTTACCAGGATGTTGCCTGGTATGGAGGGGCTTGGTTATGAGGAGAGATTGGGGAAACTGGGGTTGTTCTCCTTGGAAAGACGGAGGATGAGGGGAGACTTAATAGAGGTGTATAAAATTATGAAAGGCATAGATAGGGTGAACGGTGGGAAGCTTTTCCCCGGGTCGGTGGTGACGTTCACGAGGGGTCATAGGTTCAAGGTGAAGGGGGGGAGGTTTAACACAGATATCAGAAGGACATACTTCACACAGAGGGTCGTGGGGGCCTGGAATGTGTTGCCGGGCAAGGTGGTGGAGGCGGACACACTGGGAACGTTTAAGACTTATCTAGACAGCTATATGAACGGAGTGGGAATGGAGGGATACAAAAGAGTGGTCTAGTTTGGACCAGGGAGCGGCGCGGGCTAATTGTTCCTTGTTTCTCGTTTCAAGGCTTCATTCTATGATCATCTTGCTGGTGCCAGTACAGAGCGAGACTGCGGATAGTTGGGAACCTGTCTCGGGGGCAGGGAATTCATATGGTGTTCGTGGAAGTGGAAATGACTAGGGTTGGGAAGCATTTTCCGATCAGGGCCATTGTGATCTCCTGGACTCGTTTCGATCGCCTCAGGGGGTCGGAGAGGAATTTCCCAGATTTTTTTTCCCCATATTGGCCCTGGGGTTTTCACTCTGGGTTTTCGCCTCTCCCTGGAGATCACATGGTCTGGAATGGGGGGGTGGGGGTGAGTTAATAGGTTGTAATGAACAAAGCATCGTAGCTGTGAGGGACAGCTCGGTGGATAGGATATTGGTATGTAGATAGGCTGGAAAATTGGGCGGGGATCCTGGATTCAGGATTCAATCCTGGACCGGGGAGCGGCGCGGGCTTGGAGGGCCGAAGGGCCTGTTCCTGTGCTGTATTGTTCTTTGTTCTTTATTTGATTTATTATTGTCACGTGTTAGTATACAGTGAAAAGTATTGTTTATTGCACGCTATACAGACAAAGCATACCATTCATAGAGTAGGAAAGGAGAGAGTGCAGAATGTAGTGTTACAGTCAAAGCTAGGGTGTAGAGAAAGATCAACTTAGTGCGAGGTAGGTCCATTCAAAAGTCTGACAGCAGCAGGGAAGAAGCTGTTCTTGAGTCGGTTGGTACGCGACCTCAGACTTTTGTATCTTTTTCCCAACGGAAGAAGGTGGAAGAGAGAATGTCCGGGGTGCCCTGTAACCCAACTAATTCCCCCTAAACTGCACATCTTGGGACACTGACATAGCACTGACAATTCACTTAACCTGCACATCTTTGGAGTGTGGGAGGAAACCAGAGCACCCGGAGGAAACCCACACAGACACGGGAAGAACGTGCAAAATCTGCACAGACAGTGACCCAAGCCGGGAATTGAACCCAGGTTCCTGGCGCTGAGAGTGTGGTGACTAGGGGATTTTCAGTAACTTCATTGCAGTGTTACTGTACGTCTACTTGTCACTGTACGTCTACTTGTCACTATGTAGTTTTTTTTTAAATCACATCTTTGAATTTTTTAAACCATTTTTCCATTAGATGAATTTGGGGTTACGTTTTAAAACAAAACTTGCAAACTGATCAGCACACTCATGAAATATAAATCGTTGTTCCCTTTATATTTGATATTCTTGTGAAATGTCCTGATGAGTCCAAGATGAAAAGCTTTGACAATTTTCTACGGAAAATGTAATCTCGCAAGTTAAAAATAAAGGCATTAAGCCTGAAGGCAGCCTAAAATATTAACGAGTTAGACTTTGTTATTGTTTCCCCAAAGACTGCAATGACAATCAATTCTGGATAAAAGCAAATTACTGCGGACGCTGGAAAATCTCAGCAGGTCTGGCAACATCTGTGAGGAGAGGGAGGAGCTGACATCGAGTCCAGATGACCTGCTGAGATTTTCCAGCATTTTCTCTTTTGATAACAATCAATTCATTAGCCTACCTTAGCATTGCTTATGGTGCGGACATGTCTCTTGGTCCCGGGTGTTCAGTCTGAAGCCTTCCTTTCTATCCAGATCATAAGGAGGGAGTGGCAAGATCAGTCAGCTTTTGTGAAAAGGTAATTGAGGAAAGCAATCACGTCAGCAAAAAGTCAGTATGGAGGGCATTCATTGGAATTTGTCAAACTGTGTTGAGGCACTGATGCAAGGGAGCAAAGCATGGTTCATCATTTATATATTATTATGCAAAGACAAGTGGAACTGATTGGAATAAGTGGGACCAATCATGAAAACAGCTCTATACAGCATACTTCATGAAGCAAAATAGCTCGATGAATCACGTGCAGCCTTTTTCCTTCCCTACTTCACCGTTGGAAAGATTGCAGAGAGTGTGGAAGAGGTTTTGCAAGAATGGTTCCAGGGATGAGAAACTTCAGTTATGAGGATAGATCGGAGAGGTTGGAACTATTCTCCCAAGGCGGCTAAGAGGAGATTTGACAGCAATGTTCAAAATCATGAGGGGGCTGGACAGAATAAATCGGAAGAAACTGTCTCCGCTTTGTAAAAGGATCAGGAATGGGAGGGCACAGATTTAAAAGTGACTTGCAAAAGCAGCAGAATTATTTTTCCCCCCCGATGAGTGGTTCGGGTTTGAAATGCATTGTTTGGTAGTATGCTGGGGGCAGGTTGAATTGAGGCGCGCAAGAGGGCATCAGATGGTTATCTGAATAGAATCGATTTTCAGGGGGACGGGGAAAATGCAGGGGAATGGCACTAAGTCACAATGTCTGTTTGGAGAGCCAGGGCACACACAATGGGCCAAATGGCTTCCTTCTGCACCGTAAGAATTCTGTGATTTGTCTTCTGTGAAGATGTGTTGGCATGGAGGTAAGACACGGGGTGAATTGATCCTTCAGACAGCTAGCACAGGCACGACGGGCCAGATGGCCTCCTTTTGTATTCTAACCATTCCGTGATTGTGGAAAAGCACAAATCTAGTTCAGACCACAGGGAGCTATAATTATGACACCTCACTGCATGTTATCAGACATTGGGCAGTATGAGGAGTGCTCTGTTTTCCACCGTTCCAGCTTGTTATTATCCTTTGCTGTTCATCCCAGCTCTAAGCACGATAAACATTTTGCTTTCAACTCTGTCAAGTGCAGGATGTTTGAGCTCATTGCGTTCTTCAGCTGGTCAACATTAAAGTCCTTAAGTTGCTGCCCAGTCCTGTAACATTGTTGTCAGTTTAGTCATCCTGTGAGTATTGCCAAGCAATAAACGCCATGGTTTTCCACCTCAGTACAACAGCTGGTGGTTTTTGTCCCATTTGCGATCGCAGCCCAGTGAATACACAGGCAGAAAGCCCCGCTCCCAACCTGTCGTTTGTAAATTCCTCCCACTTCAGTTTAAGATATTAAACTATAGCATGTCAAGATTTAATCTCTTCTCCAAGCTCCCAGTTTTTTGAGTATTCATTCTATTCATCTCAGCGTTACATGGTTATCTTCAGCTGCATGTAACTTAAACTTATTTATCTATCCCCTAGTCGCCACACTCCAGCATCTGTTCGGGTATACCAAGGGAAAATTTAGCATGGTCAATACACCTATCCAGCCTGTCTTTCGGACTGTGGGAGGAAACCGGAGCACCCGGAGGAAACCCACGCAGACATGGGGAGACCGTGCAGATTCCGCACAGATAGTGACCCAAGGCGGGAATCAAACCTGGATCCCTGGTGATGTGAGGCAGCAGTGCGAACCGCTGTGCCACCTCAGTCAACATCATAAAAACAGATGGTGTGGCCAATATCACATCGCTGTTGCTGGAATTGTGCTGAGCACAGATTAACTGCCATGTCTCCCATATTCCAACGGTGACAGTGCTGCCAAAAGTACTCCATTGACTGCAAAGCCTATTGAGAAGTCTGGTCATCATGATAAATGCTATATAAATCTACAAATCTAAATCACGATGGGCCATCCAGACTCGAAACATTGGCTCTATTCTATCTCCACAGATGCTGTCAGACCTGCTGAGAATTTCCAGCATTTTCTGTTTTTGTTTCAAGATTCTAACATCCGCAGTCATTTGCTTTTATCTGTATAAATATAAAGTATTTTTGAACTTGCATCAGAACAAGACATAATAATATCCATAGCTTTAATTGCGCCTCGGCACAGTGGTAGCACTGTTGTCGCTCAGTCAGAAAGCTGTGACATCAGTGGCAGGATTCTCCAGTCCCGCCTGCTGGCGGGATTCTCCAGTCCTGCCGAAATCATTGGACCTTTTTGGCTGGTTCGGCCCGCCACAGTGGAACCTGCAGTGCCAGGACCAGGAAATCCCAACCCGAGTCTCATGCCAGAAACTGGGCTGACACTCCAGTGCCGTACTGAGGGAGTGCTGCACTGTCAGACGTGCCATCTTCCAGATGACATTAACCCAAGGCCTGTCCAGCTGTCCTCTGAGGGAGGGTGACGATTCTGTGACACTATTTGGATGAAGAGCAGAGAAGTCTCCCTGATGTCCCATCCAGCATTTATCTCTCAACCAACAATACTTGAAGAAGGAGATTACTTGATTGCTGCTTGTGGAGTCTGCAGTTGCGTTTCTTACTTTATAACAGGCACCACGTTCCGAAAGTCTTTCAGCGACCGTGGAGCTAATTGGGATGTCGTGAGGTTGTGAATGGCGCTACACAAAACTTCCTTCTTTCTGTCTCTCTTCATGTGATTGAAGCTTTGAAAGCTGCATCAGCTGGCTCAGAGACAGGAGTCATGATGTGGAGATGCCGGCGTTGGACTGGGGTGAACACAGTAAGAAGTCTCACAACACCAGGTTAAAGTCCAACAGGCTACCAAATAAACCTGTTGGACTTTAACCTGGTGTTGTGAGACTTCTTACAGAGACAGGAGTGACAGCAATAAGCTGAAGGCTTGTTCCCCGGATTTAATGTTGATTTTATCAAACAAAGTGTTAAGCAATCTCAGTCAAAAGCATTTACTGAAACTCCGCAGCTGACAGGAAATTAAGGGCTGCTTCCCAAGCAGGCTGTTCCCTGTGCAACTACAGTGATAAAGAACAGGAAAACATAAGGAATAGGAGCAGGAGTAGACCATACAACCAGTTGAGCCTGCCCTGCCATCTATGGTTCTATAGCTATAGCTCTTGGGGCTAAAGGGATCAAGGGATATTCGGGGGGGGGGGGGGGGGGGGGGGGGGGGGAGAGGGGAGGATCAGGAATTTGATGATCAGCCATAATCAAAATGAATGGCAGAGCAGGCTCGAAGGGCCGAATGGCCTCCTCCTGCTTCTAGTTTCTACGTTCTTATGGTGTTTCAATACAATTATGGCTGTTCTTCTGACTCGGCTCCACTTTCCCGTCTGCTCCCATATCCCTTGATTCCCTGAAATACCAAACATCTGCCTACGTCAGCCTTAACTATATTCAATGATGCAGCATGCGCAATCCTCTGGGGTCGAGAATTCCAAAGATTCCTTTGATTCCCAATTACTGTAAAAAAAAAAATCCCTAACAATCTCAGTCTTGGACGTCTTGCAGAAGGATGTATTGGCCTTGGAGGGAGTACAGAGAAGGTTCACCAGGTTGATACTGGAGATGAGAGCGTTAGCTTATGAGGAGAGATTGAGTAGATTGGGCCTGTACCGAGCAGCCGCAGATCAAAGGGTGGAGAATTCCAAAGTTTTCACAACCCTTTGAGTGAAGAGAGTTCTCCTCATCTCAATCCTAATATTTTTTATTCATTCGTGGAAGGTGGGCATCGCTGGCTGGCTTGTATTTATTGCCTATCCCTAGTTGCCTTTGGAAGGCAGTTGAGAGTCAACCACATTGCTGTGTCTTTGAAGTCACATGTAGGCCAGACTGGGTAAGAAAGACAGAATCCTAAAGGACCAGATGGGTTTTTCCCGACAATCAACAATGGTTTCACGGTCATCAGTAGATTCTTAATTCCAGATATTTTTTATTGAATTCAAATTCCACCATCTACCATGGTGGGAATCGAACCCAGGTTCCCAGAACATAAAAGCAGTGAGGTCTTGCTGCAATTGTACAAGGTACTGGTGAGGCCGCAACTGGAGTACTGTGTGCAATTTTGGTCCCCTTATTTGCGGAAGGATGTATTGGCCTTGGAGGGAGTACAGAGAAGGTTCACCAGGTTGATACCGGAGATGAGGGAGTTAGCTTATGAGGAGAGATTGAGTAGATTGGGCCTGTACTCGTTGGAGTTTAGAAGGCTGAGGGGAGATCCTATAGAGACATATAAGATAATGAAGGGGCTAGATAGGGTAGAGGCAGAGAGATTCTTTCCACTTAGAAAGGAAACAAGAACTAGAGGACACAGCCTCAAAATAAGGGGGGAGTCAGTTTAGAACAGAGTTGAGGAGGAACTTCTTCTCTCAGAGGGTAGTGAATCTCTGGAATTCTCTGCCCATTGAAGCAGTGGAGGCTACCTCGTTAAATATGTTTAAGTCACAGGTAGGTAGATTTCTGATCAATAAGGGAATTAAGGGTTATGGGGAGCGGGCGGGTAAGTGGAACTAAACCACTATCAGATCAGCCATGATCTTATTGAATGGTGGGGCAGGCTGGAGGGGCTAGATGGCCTACTCCTGCTCCTATTTCTTATGTTCTTATGATTAGCTGAGTTTCTGGATTAATAGGCTACCATTCGACCATCCCCTTATGAGACTGTGCCCCCTTGTTCTAAATTCCCCACCTCGGGGAAACAACCTCTTCACGTCTACCCTGTCATTCCTCTTCTGAATCTTGTACGATTAATCAATGCCTCACTGGACAGGCACATTCATCTATCCCTTATTCCTATAAAAAGAACTCCTGACCATTCTTAGCCCACATTATCCTCTCAGATAACCTGCCTTTCCATAGAAACAAAGGTAAGAGAACTAAATAGAAAGATTTACTGGGGAAATCTGCCCTTACCTTAAGTAACTGGTTACACCGATGCCAAAGATTACATTGCGATATTTAAAACTGAACGCTTACGTAAATGACATGAGTGCTTTTGAACAGCCATGGCATTTGAGCAAACCATATATAGATGCGACCTTTTTTTGTTAAATAGTTCTGACCCACAAGCTATGTAAGCAAGGAGTAGGTGTATCGCTTTTTTTTAAATAACTGAGGTTGGAAAAACCATGAGTCAACTATGAGGTATATTTGACTGTGTAAAGTTAAAGAAAATGATTATACAGACCCATCATTAGTTTATACAGAGAGTTTGATAAAATAATGTTTCTGCGTGCACAAAGTAAAATACATCCCTATAATGACTGATCCTGATCTTAATCTGATGCATAGTAAGGACCTGCTATTTGCAATGTATTTGTACCGGGCTCAGTTCCTTTAACAGAAACTAAATGTTTAGAAAGTGCATATGAGAGAATTAATACACTCTATATTTAAATTGATACTGGGTAGGTCAACAGTCCAAGAAGGGGCAGCACGGTGGCACAGTGGTTAGCACTGCTGTCTCACCAGGGACCTGGGTTCTATTCCCAGCTTGGGTCACTGGCCGTGGAGTTTGCACGTTCTCCCCGAGTCTGCGTGGGTTTCCTCCGGGTGCTCCGGTTTCCTCCCACTGTCCAAAGATGTGCAGGTTAGGTTGATTGGCCATGCTAAATTGTCCCTAGTGTCAGGGGTGCTAGCTAGGATTAATACGTGGGGGTAATGGGGATAGCAGCTGGGTGGGACTGTGGTTGGTGCAGACTCAATGGACCGAATGGCCTCCTTTTGCACTGTAGGGAGCTGCACTGTATGAATACAACTGAAGTCTGGTTTTCATTCCACACAGTGGTGAGACTGTACCTCTCTCCTCCAGAGCGCCTACATCACTTATCTCTGGTAGGTCAAGCTATTGGCTCTGGATTTACACTGGAACCTTTACATTTCCTTGAAGAAGACCACTCTACGGCAGCACTAAAGTTGCAGTATAAACATGGCCCTAATTTTAGTTGGTTTGGACAGATGCTGCCCTTACAATCTCTACACTTTGTACTGGGCTAAACAGACCATGATCTAGACTGCCTGTGAGACTCACTCAAGTTGACAGCTTGACACTAGTCTACTACTTGTCTGCATCATTCTCTCCATCGGCATATTTGTACACAGAGCTGCCCTCGGGCGGTCACAGATATCTCGAACATTGGGGAAAAGCTGTTGGAGGAGCTAGATTTTTTCAACCCTGGTAATGTGTAAAGTTCACCATGATGGCGGGCTTCTAATCAGCGTTGTGACAGCTGGTGCAGAAAAGCAGTCGGCGGAATGGCTTTATCCTCCTCGGACACACCCACCGATAACTTGTGATCTGTAATGACTGTAAAATGTCTACCATAGACATATTGGTGGAATTTCCACACTCCATATACCACAGATAGCCCTTGTTTTTCTATCTGCGAGTAACTCTTCTCAGCTTCTGAAAGGGTTCTTGAGATGCATTCAAAAGGTCTCTCATGCCCATCATCCATTGTGTGAGATTAAACTGCCCCAATTCTGTATGGAGAACAAAGAACAAACAAAGAACAAAGAACAATACAGCACAGGAACAGGCCCTTCGGCCCTCCAAGCCCGCGCCGCTCCCTGGTCCAAACTAGACCATTCTTTTGTATCCCTCCATTCCCACTCCGTTCATATGGCTGTCTAGATAAGTCTTAAACGTTCCCAGTGTGTCCGCCTCCACCACCTTGCCTGGCAGCGCATTCCAGGCCCCCACCACCCTCTGTGTGAAGTATGTCCTTCTGATATCTGTGTTAAACCTCCCCCCCTTCACCTTGAACCAATGGCCCC
Organism: Mustelus asterias; assembly: GCF_964213995.1. Taxonomy (NCBI): domain Eukaryota; kingdom Metazoa; phylum Chordata; class Chondrichthyes; order Carcharhiniformes; family Triakidae; genus Mustelus; species Mustelus asterias. The sequence continues at coordinate 26,242,084 of NC_135802.1, read as the reverse complement.
TCGTGACCGTCACCACCGACCTGGGGAAAAGCTTCCCACCGTTTACCCTATCTATGCCTTTCATAATTTTATACACCTCTATTAAGTCTCCCCTCATCCTCCGTATTTCCAGGGAGAACAACCCCAGTTTACCCAATCTCTCCTCATAACTAAGCCCTTCCATACCAGGCAACATCCTGGTAAACCTCCTCTGTACTCTCTCCAAAGCGTCACATGTTAGCACTAACTTCTTGCACAGATCAAAATGTATCAAAAGGCAAGGTGAATATAATAGTTGTCTAACTTTGTCAAGCTCTTCCCTCTGTGGCACTTTCCAAAACCACCTCTGGGTTTATTTTTCAATAAAATGTGTAAAGGAGCCAATAGTGTTGACAGGTTTGAGCTATCAATCAAATTACATTTCCTCTGGGGAGCAGGTGTCCTAGTTTCCTAATAGTTGTCCGGGCCCTCAGCCAAGTCTCATTATGGAAGTGGCACAGCAGGAGTGAGAGGCCATAGGTGATGGATGGAAAGGTAGATTGATATAGCAGGCATGGGGAATCATGGGGGTGGGGGGGGGGTTGGATTGGGGAGCATAACTTGGCATAGGGGGCACGAGGGAGACCTTTTGAACTTACTTTTTAAAAGGTCACCTCATGGAAACTTTGGTTTACAACTCCTCTGAGGGGCTGCGAACCATAACTCTTTACAAATCTGACCCAACTCCATAAAATATTGTGGAGGAGTAAGAGATACTCACCTCCACAATAAAACCAGCCGGATCGGGAATTCCAATGCGGGCTTTTGACAGGAACTGACCCACACCCTTTAAAGGAATTCTTGAAATCAGGCAGCCTGGGAAGGGGGTGGAGAATCCCAGAAGTGGGACTTGTCTGCTGTTTTAAAGGGCTCCCAAGTCATCCAGACCCAGTGAAAACTCAGGCCCACATCTCTGTTTATCACTTTCTTTTGTACTGACTGGACTCCCGGACTGAACTGACTTGGTGCTGGCAAAGGCATGGCTTTTATATTTTAAACAATACAGTCCAGATGCTGCCAGGAAGAATTCTCAGAGCTCATTCAATAAAAATCTCCCTTCCAACATGTGAATCAATTGGATCCGCCAAGAATGACGATGCTGAACATTCCAACATTTTGATAACAATCAAAGCCTCTTAGCGCCTCTTAGTATTCCTTATCAACAGCTACAGCTGAATGGCCATCATCCTGCCTTTGAAGTATTTTTAAGAGCCTTTGTGTTTGCCTCAGGCTAGAACAAAGAACAAAGAACAGTACAGCACAGGAAACAGGCCCTTCGGCCCTCCAAGCCTGTGCCGCTCCTTGGTCCAACTAGACCAATCGTTTGTATCCCTCCATTCCCAGGCTGCTCATGTGACTATCCAGGTAAGTCTTAAACGATGTCAGCGTGCCTGCCTCCACCACCCTACTTGGCAGCGCATTCCAGGCCCCCACCACCCTCTGTGTAAAAAACAACCCTCTAATATCTGAGTTATACTTCACCCCTCTCACCTTGAGCCCGTGACCCCTCGTGAACGTCACTTCTGATCTGGGAAAAAGCTTCCCACCGTTCACCCTATCTATCCCCTTCATAATCTTGTACACCTCTATTAGATCTCCCCTCATTCTCCGTCTTTCCAGGGAGAACAACCCCAGTTTACCCAATCTCTCCTCATAGCTAAGATCCTCCATACCAGGCAACATCCTGGTAAACCTTCTCTGCACTCTCTCTAACGCCTCCACGCCCTTCTGGTAGTGCGGCGACCAGAACTGGACGCAGTACTCCAAATGTGGCCTAACCAGCGTTCTATACAGCTGCATCATCAGACTCCAGCTTTTATACTCTATACCCCGTCCTATAAAGGCAAGCATACCATATGCCTTCTTCACCACCTTCTCCACCTGTGTTGCCACCTTCAAGGATTTGTGGACTTGCACACCTAGGTCCCTCTGTGTTTCTATACTCCTGATGACTCTGCCATTTATTGTATAACTCCTCCCTACATTATTTCTTCCAAAATGCATCACTTCGCATTTATCCGGATTAAACTCCATCTGCCACCTCTCCGCCCAATTTTCCAGCCTATCTATATCCTGCTGTATTGCCCGACAATGCTCTTCGCTATCCGCAAGTCCAGCCATCTTCGTGTCATCCGCAAACTTGCTGATTACACCAGTTACACCTCCTTCCAAATCATTTATATATATCACAAATAGCAGAGGTCCCAGTACAGAGCCCTGCGGAACACCACTGGTCACAGACCTCCAGCCGGAAAAAGACCCTTCGACCACTACCCTCTGTCTCCTATGGCCAAGCCAGTTCTCCACCCATCTAGCCACTTCTCCTTGTATCCCATGAGCCTTAACCTTCTTAACCAACCTGCCATGTGGGACTTTGTCAAATGCCTTACTGAAATCCATATAGACGACATCCACGGCCCTTCCTTCATCAACTGTTTTTGTCACTTCCTCAAAAAACTCCACCAAATTTGTAAGGCACAACCTCCCTCTTACAAAACCATGCTGTCTGTCACTAATGAGATTGCTCCTTTCTAAATGCACATACATCCTGTCTCTAAGAATCCTCTCCAACAACTTCCCTACCACGGACGTCAAGCTCACCGGCCTATAATTTCCTGGGTTATCCCTGCTACCCTTCTTAAACAACGGGACCACATTCGTTATCCTCCAATCCTCAGGGACCTCACCCGTGTCCAAAGAAGCAACAAAGATTTCCGTCAGAGGCCCAGCAATTTCATCTCTCGTCTCCCTGAGCAGTCGAGGATAGATGCCATCAGGCCCTGGGGCTTTGTCAGTTTTAATGTTCCCTAAAAAACCTAACATTTCCTCTCTTGTAATGGAGATTTTCTCTAACGGGTCAACACCTCCCTCCGAGACACTTCCGGTTAACACGCCCCTCTCCTTCGTGAATACCGATGCAAAGTATTCATTTAGGATCTCCCCTATTCCCTTGGGTTCTAAGCATAATTCCCCTACTTTGTCCCTGAGAGGTCCGATTTTCTCCCTGACAACTCTTTTGTTCCTAAGTATGAATAGAATGCCTTAGGATTCTCCTTAATCCTGCCTGCCAAGAACATCTCGTGACCTCTTTTTGCCCTTCTAACTCCCCGTTTGAGTTCTTTCCTACTCTCTCTGTATTCCTCCAGAGCTCCATCGGTTTTCTGTTGCCTGGACTTAACGTACGCCTCCCTTTTCATTTTAATCAGATCCTCAATTTCCCTGGTTATCCACGGCTCTCGAATCCTACCTTTCCTATCTTTCCTTTTTACAGGCACATGCCTATCCTGCAGCCTTATCAATAGTTCCTTGAAAGACTCCCACATGCCAGACGCGGGGTGGGATTAAACCCAAAAACATCTTGTTTCAAAAGGTAATAGTTCTTCCAACAGAACCATAACTGATACATTTATAGAAGCAAAGCTTACTGATGGGCAGCACGGTGGCACAATGGTTAGCACTGCTGCCTCACAGGGCCAGGGGCCCAGGTTCAATTCCAGCCTTGGGACACTGTGCGGAGTCTGCACATTCTCCCCGTGTCTGCGTGGGTTTCCTCTGGGTGCTCCGGTTTCCTCCCACAGTCAAAGATGTGTGGATTAGGCTGATTGGCCATGTTAAATTGCTCCTTAGTGTAAGGGGAAATCAGCAGGGTAAATATGTGGGATTACGGGGATAGGGCCTGGGTGGGATTGTTGTTGGTGCAGGCTTGATGGGCCAAACGGCCTCCTTCTGCACTACAGGGATTCTATGATTCTAAGATGGAGCTATCTTGTATCCAGGGGGAAGCCTGATGTCTTAGCTTTGTGCTTCAACCTTGCAATCCATAAACTCCTCGATTTTGATGAATTGAACAATCCAGGATTCTGACTTCCCTTCCCACATAAGTGCAAGCACGAGGCCACAACTGAAAATGGAGTTGTACAAACAATATGAACTCTCGGGATTAAAAGACATTTCTCAGCCAAACCACAAACTGGAAAGCGGCTTACTTTGAATAAATAAAATAATAAACATTTCCGAAAAAAACTCTTACGAATAATGCAGCTGTCTTCATACTTGACACAAAGGTAAATTGGTGGAGACACGCACACACAAAGATGGCATAGGTGGTTAAACCGGGTCCCTTACGATATAAAAATGACCAACCCTTAATGAATCAGGTCATTCCCAATTCAAAATCATCTGAAATGTTAGTGTTTGTCTGTGGCCTTGAAATGGGAAAATTTAAGTAATGTGAGCTGCTCTTGATTGCCTCGACACAAGCTGATAGTTTCTAAAGTAGCGTTAGGTAATCTTTTATACTGTCAGCTGTACATTAAAATGAACTGCTCTGGACTGAACCTCTTAACATTGGAGAGTCCGATTTATCTGTCAGAGAATAAGGCCGGAATTTTACTGGCACGCCTGCCCCGATTCCGGGGGCGAGAGAGGCTCGGAGAACAGCATTTTCTGTTGGCCTCGGGCGGGATCATACGAATCTCGGGTGGACGTGCCAAAATTCCGCCATATAGAACATAGAACAGTACAGCACAGGACAGGCCCTTCGGCCCACGATGCTGTGCCGAGCATATGTGCCGAGCATATGTCCAGGTCAAACAATACATGCAGGACTCTCAGGCTGGGAGTCTTCCAAAAAAAGTTCTAAGTGTCGAATTCGCGGGAAAACTGGAGTAAGTGGGGAGCTAGTGTGAACCCCGCTGGAGTGAAATATTCCTGGCGGGCTGAGAGATGCTAGCGGGCCCGGAGAATTCAGTCCCGGGCCCGCTAATAGCATTTAAATAGTGTGTTAAATGCTACTTAGATGCTAGCCCCACCTACCAGCCGATTTCCGACACTGCGCAGACGCCACCGGAATTCTGGGGCTGGAAGACGCAAGCGCGGCGCGAATGCTTGCGGGAATCCCACAACTTGGCCGGCACGCTAAAAAGTTAGCCCAGCGGGATGGGACGATCGCCCCCTCAATATGAAAACAGCAACTTTTTCTTAGGTGCATACAGACAAACATATGAACTAGGATAGGGAGTCGGCCACCGGGAACCAAGAACCTACTCCACCATTTAATAAGATCATGGCTATCCTGATTGTCACCTCAACTCCACTATCCTGCCTAACCCCTGATAATCTTTCAACCCTCTTGCTTATCAAGAACCTACCGAGCTCAGCTTTAAAGATATTCAAAGACTTCTTCTACCACCTTTTGAGGAAGAGAATTCCAAAGACTCCCAACCTTCTGAAAGAAATAAATTCTCCTAATCTGTCTTAAATGGCAATCCCTTATTTTTAAACAGTGATCCCTAGTTCTAGATTCTTCCACATCTTCTCTACATCCGCTCTGTCAGGACCCCGCAGGATCAAATATTTCTATCAAGTCACCTCATGCTCTTCTAAACTCCAGCAGACGCAAGCCTAGCCTCTCCAACCATTTGAATATATAGAATATAGAACAGTAAAGCACATGAACAGGCCCTTCGGCCCACCATGTTGTGCCAAACATGACGCCAATTAAACTAATCCCTTCTGCCTTCCCTGGATCCATATCCCTCTATTCCTTGCATATTCACATGCTTATCTAAAAGCCCCTTAAATGCCCCTATCTTATCTGCCTGCACCACTGCCCCTGGCAGCACATTCCAAATACTTACCACTCTCTGTGCAAAGAAACTTGCCCCTCACATCTCCTTTGAACTATCCCCCTCTCACCTCAAGTGCATGCCCCGAGTATTAGACATTTCAACTCTGGGTGAAAGTTTCTAACTGTCCAGAGAAAAGTCTAACTTCCAATCAGCAGAACTTCAGAGAAAGGGACCTATTTTCTTGCAGATCCCAGTCTCCAAATCCAGAGATGGAGAGAGACTGACAGAGAGCTATTTCTTCTCTCTACAAATCCCCAAACAGCAACCGGGCTGGGTCTCTCTGTGAGCCTAGCCCCGCAGTCACATGACCTTACTCACCAATCAACCTAATCGAGCCCCACTCTGAAAAATTGCAGGGGAAAACACTAACATAACAAAGAACAAAGAGACCAAAGAACAGTACAGCACAGGAAACAGGCCCTTCGGCCCTCCAAGCCTGTGCCGCTCATTGGTCCAACTAGACCATTCGTTTGTATCCCTCCATTCCCAGACTGCTCATGTGACTATCCAGGTAAGTCTTAAACGATGCCAGCGTGTCTGCCTCCACCACCCTACTTGGCAGCGCATTCCAGGCCCCCACCACTCTGTGTAAAAAATGTCCCTCTGATATCTGAGTTATACCTCGCCCCTCTCACCTTGAGCCCATGACCCCTCGTGATCGTCACCCTCCGACCTGGGAAAAAGCTTCTCACCGTTCACCCTATCTATACCCTTCATAATTTTGTACACCTCTATTAGGTCTCCCCTCATTCTCCGTCTTTCCAGGGAGAACAAGCCCAGTTTACCCAATCTCTCCTCATAGCGAAGACTCTCCATACCAGGCAACATCCTGGTAAACCTTCTCTGCACTCTCTCTAAAGCCGCCACGTCCTTCTGGTAGTGCGGCAACCAGAACTGGATGTAGTACTCCAAATGTGGCCTAACCAGTGTTCTATACAGCTGCATCATCAGACTCCAGCTTTTATACTCTATACCCCATCCTATAAAGGCAAGCATACCATATGCCTTCTTCACCACCTTCTCCACCTGTGTTGCCACCTTCAAGGATTTGTGGACTTGCACACCTAGGTAGGTCCCTCTGTGTTTCTATACTCTTGATGGCTCTGCCATTTATTGTATAAATCCCCCCTCCATTAGTTCTTCCAAAATGCATCACTTCGCATTTATCTGGATTAAATTCCATCTGCCATTTCTCCGCCCAATTTTCCAGCCTATCTGTATCCTGCTGTATTGTCCGACAATGTTCATCGCTATCCGCAAGTCCAGCTATCTTCGTGTCATCCGCAAACTTGCTGATAACACCAGTTACACCTTCTTCCAAATCATTTATACATATATCACAAATAGCAGAGGTCCCAGTACAGAGCCCTGCGGAACACCACTAGTCACAGACCTCCAGCCGGAAAAAAAACCTTCGACTGTTACCCTCTGTCTCCTGTGGCCAAGCCAGTTCTCTACCCATCTAGCCACTTCTCCTTGTTTCCCATGAGCCTTAACCTTCTTAACCAACCTGCCATGAGGGACCTTGTCAACCCTGCATTAGTCCAGATTAAAACAAACATTCCAGCAATTCAGATCAGTTATGCTGCTGCATTAACAACAGGGGATGCCAGCTTTAGACCGTGATGCACCAATAAATAGAAGAGCTTCTAAAAAATCCTGGTCAAGAAAGATCTCACAAATACATTTCTTCAAGGCACAGTGTCATCACAGCATAGCCTCCCTACATTTATACTCAATTCCCCTTGCAGTAAGCAATAACATTCTTCTATCTTTGCTAATTACTTGCTTCACCTGAATACTAACCATTTGAAATTCATGCATTGGGACACCCCGACCCTCCTGCACCCCAGAGTTCTGTAATCTCTCATCATTTAGATAATATGGTTCTTATTTATTTTTCCTGTCCAATGGACATTTTCATTTATTCCCACATTATGCTCCATTTATCAGAACTTTGTCCACTCACAATCTATCTATATCCATTTTTAGCCCCCCATGTCTACTTCACAACTTACTTTTTAAACTTATCTTTATGTCATCAGCAAATTTAACAACAATACCTTAGATCCATTCCTCCAAGTCATTTATATAAATTGTAAAATGTTGAGGCTCCAGCTCTGTTGTCTGTAGCACACCACTCATTACATGTTGCCAACTAGAAAATTACCCATTTATGCATACTCTGTTTTCTCTTAGCTAGCCAATCTTCTATCCATGACAATATGTCACCCTGTACACCATGAGTTTTAATTTTCCGCAATAACCTTTGATGTGGCATCTCATCAAATGTCTTCTGAAAATCGAAGTACAGTCACCTTTATCCACAGCACTTGTTACCTCTTTAAAGAACTTTAATAAATTGTTTAAACATGAATTCCCTTTCACAAAACCATGTTGACTCTGCCTGATTACCTTGGATTATTCTAAATAGCCTGTATAATATCTTTAATAATAGCTTTTAGCATTTTCTGTGTGACAGTTATTAAGCCAACTGTCCCGTAGTTTCTGGCTTTCCATCTCTGTCTTTGTATATCTAGCTAGCTTTCTCTTGTTTTCTAATGTCTCCCTTATTATTAATCTCTTTGCTGTGTTTATATTATGTCCAACCTTCTGAACTGCACAATTATAATATTTGCACAATATGTTTTTTCTTTAAGTTTTATACTATCTTCAACTTTTTTTAGTTAACCACAGATGGTGGAATTTTTCTCTCATTAGAATGTATTATTCTGTGTATTCCAGCTTATCCTTTTAAATGTGTGCTATTGATCTATCTCTTAAGGTTTTGCCAGTTCACATTCATTAGCTCTGCTTTCACACTCCCATAATTGCCCTCATTTAATTTATGATACTGGTCTTAGACCCACTCTTCTCTCCCTTGATCTGAAAGTAAAATTCAATCATTTTATGATCACTGCGACCGAGGGGTACTTTCACTATGAAGTTATTCATTAATCCTATCTCAATGCACAATACCAGGTCTAGTATAGCCTGCTACCTGGTTGGCTGTCTTAAGAAATTATCCTGAAAGCATTCTATGAACTGCTCATCTAGGCTAACTTTGCCCATCTGATTTTTCTAGTCTTTATGTAAGTTAAAATCCCCCATGATCATCACTGTACCTTTCTGACAAGGTCCCATTACCTCTTCTTTGATACCTTGTCCTACCATGTGGTTAGATAAGGGGCCTGTACACCACTTCCACAAGTGACTTCCTGCCTTTATCATTGCTAATCTCTATCCAAACTGCTTCTATATCCTTGTTCCCTGATGTTAGGTCAGCCTTGTCCATTGTGCTAATGTCTTCTTTCATTAACAGAGTCACCCCTCCACCATTGCCTAGCTTCCTGTCCTTCCTAAATGTCACACACCCTTCAATATTCAGGTCCCAGTCTATGTCACCCTGCTGCCATGTCTCTGTAATGGCTATCAGATCATGCTGATTTATCTATGTTTGTACTATCAGTTCCTCCATCTCGTTTTGAATGCTATGTGCATTAAGTTACAGAGCCTTAAGTTTTGTTCTTTTAATATTTTTGTAACCACTTCACTGGTGCACTTACAGCTGAGGTAAATGTTTGTGCTTATCAAATGTTATTTAAAGAACATTAGGCATGTTTCCTCCCACCCCCACACCTCCCCACACCAGCCACCACACTGCAGCATGCACACACCGCTGCATTACCTAGACTCAAATCACCTATTAGAGTAAATGCTCTAAAGACTTTAAATTCACCGTGCAAAAACGTACAGAAGGTTTTTTGAAAGCTTGAGATCTGAAGATCACCGGGGAATTTTCCTGTCCCACCCACCGTGAGAATCCTAGCGGGCGGTGGGATGGACCATGCAAAGGTCCGATGTCCTTGTGGTGAACCATCGTTGGTTCCCACTGGATAGTGCTGAGCCAGGGGCTGGCCAGGACTACAAGGATGTACATATGTTACTGTTGGATTGTGCTATTGTTGCTGTTGGGTTAGGGTGGGGTTGTTACACCTGTGGTTGTTTCTGTTGTGGCACATCCCAGTCGGGCTCCGCCTCCTGGGAGAGGTATAAGAGTCCCTGCTCTGGCCGGGACCCCTTCAGTCTGGGATAGTGTACATAAGTTCTGATAGCTTCATTAATAGTAAATAAAAGCCTTCATTTACTGAGCTTCGAGCCTCGTGTCTAAATTGATGTGCATCAGTCCTCAGGCAGGATTTTCCGGTTTTGGGTGTTCATCCAGACGGAACTCTTCCAGTGTAGACAATAAAAATATAACAAAACTTACTCCGACTTATAAATCAAAGAAAAGGTTTAATAAATAAACTCCATTACTTCAAACTCAGCCTGGGCCACTCTAAGCAACGTAACAATTCCCAACAGGTTCTTATTTATACTGAATCAGCTGATCAGCTGATCATCACATCATTCTGTCATTGGTTCCATGGTTTACTGGGTCAGCTGACCCTTACAGCTTGTTACCATTGGTCACATTACAACAGATCCAATGTTATCACCGGTTACATTCTAATATTGGGGCGAGCTTGGCCAGAAAATTCCCGCCCCCCCCACCTGTTTGTGGAACGGTGTGAAAATCAATTTCTTACCACAGCAAACATAGAGAGGGTGATAATGAGTAAGGTGGCTCAATTCTGAAGCTATGAGACACTCCACCACCCTATTGCCTCTCTCACTGTCACCACCTAGGCCACTTTAGCAAACTGTTGCCTAGTAATTATCTTCTAAACGTCTGTTACTGTCTGCACATTTAATTCTATACCTGAATGAATATAGATTGATTGGCAGTATAACGTAACAGTCGGCCTCTCCAATAGTAGCTGCTGTTATGCCTAGCGAGTGTACTGTTTTATTCTGATCAATCTTGGTGTAGTTTATTAAACTCCAGTTCAAACAACTTTTAAGATATGTCACAAAACATAAAGTAAATGTTTGTACTATATTAATGTAACCAAGTGGAGAGGGAATGATAAGGGATGAAATAGCATTATATATGACCACGTTATCTTATAAACGGAATTAACCTGTTCAAAGGTAAAATTTCAATTCCTTCATTAAAGTACCGAAGAAAAGAGTTTCACTCCCATGTCAGTGAATTAATCACTGCATGAAATCAACACCAAACCCTTTAAAATCATCATCAGGGAGGGACAAAGACATGAGAAAATCCTCTGGCTCCAATGTTGGATGGAAACTTTGCAATTTGTTGGACTTGAGCCCAGGAACAGGAAGTCACCTCTTAGTAAACAATGTTCGCAATCATTTATCAAAAGATATAAAATCATTCAGTTTGTCCATCAGGCACGTAAGCAAAAACCAGCCAGGATCTCAAAGCAGAGTTAATAATTCCACAAGTTAGGAGGGGTGACATGCATCCCTACATCCAAGGTACAAGAGCCAAAATAATCTCGGATAAGGTGGTTCAAAATTGTGAAGAACTGTTTTACTATTTGGCCATCCCACACTATTTCATGGAATCCCTCCAATGCAGAAGAAGGCCATTCAGCCCATCGAGACTGCACCAACTCTCTGGCAGAGCATCTTACCCAGGCCCTATCCCAGTAACCCCACGTATTTAGCCTGTTGATCCCCCTAACCTACACATTTTGGGACACGAAAGGGCAATTTAGCATGGCTAATCCACCTAACCTGCACACCTTTGGAGTGTGGAAGAAAATGGAGCACCCGGAGGAAACCCACAGAGACACGGGGAAAACTTGCAAATTCCACGCAGACTGTCACCCGAGGTGGGAATTGAACCCAGGTCCCTGGTGCTGTGAGGCAATAGTGCTAACCATTGTGTCACCGTGCTGCCCACTATGCAACAAGCAACTTGCAGAATTGTGAAGGACAGGAAAACAGTATTACCCCATATTAATATGCTGTAACATTGGACCAAGCAATGGAATGTGACCAATAGCATTGCTGCCTCACATCTCCAGGGACCAGGGTTCAATTCCCGGCTTGGGTCTGTGCAGAGTTTGCGTGTTCTCCCCATGTCTGCGTGGGTTTCCTCCAGGTGCTCCGGTTTCTTCCCACAGTCCGAAAAACGTGCTGGTTAGGTGCATTGGCCATGCTAAATTCTCCCTCAGTGTACCCGAACAGGTACCGGAGTGTGGCGACTAGGGGATTTTCACAGTAACTTCATTGCAGTGTTAACTTGTGACGCTAATAAATAAACTTTTAATAAAACTTTAAACCACATGCTGTGTACCAGGATGTCAGCTGAGTAATAAAGCGAAACCTTAGCTAAAAACAATTAAATGGTGCTCTGTAAAACCGCCTGTTTATATTAAGTGAAGAAACGCAGTGTGGAATCTGTTTAGTAGACATGATACACCTTGAAGCTCTGCAATGATTTCTGGCTTCATGGAAATCCCCGATGTCTGATAGGTTTGTGGCAATGCTCAGCCTAGGTGTTACTGTACAATCATTAAAAGATGGGATGGGGAACATAGAAGCAGCTCACCTCAATCTGAACCCATTATATGGAGATCAAGATTCGGAGAGATGGTGACACAGTGGCAATATCCAGAGGCCCAGCCTAATGCCCTGGGGACACAGGTTCAAATCCCAAAATGGCAGCTGGTGGAATTGAAATTTAATTCGTAAAAACTCTGTTCTCATAGTAATGATGACTATGAACTATCGTTGATCGTTGTAAAAACCCATCTGGTTCACTAATGGCCCCTTAAGGGAAGGAAACCTGCCGTCCTTAACCGATCTGGCCTACATGTGCCTCCAGACTCACAGCAGTGTGGTTGACTCTTAACTAAGTTCAAGTTTATTGATTAGTGTCACAAGTAGGCTTACATTAACACTGCAATGAAGTTACTATGAAAATCCCCCAGTCGCCACACTCCGGCACCTGTTTGGGTGCACTGAGGGAGAATTTATCATGGCCAACACACCTAACCAACACGTCTTTCGGGCTGGGGGGAGGAAACCGGAGCACCCAGAGGAAACTCACTGCCCTCAGTTCAAGGGCAATAAGGGATGGGCAACAAATGATGGCCTTGCCAGTGATGCCCACATCCCATGAAGGAATGAAAGAAGTGTAGGCAACACTGGGGAGCAATATTACTCAAGTGAACACAACATTACAGCGACTGTGGGCTATTGCATTCGCTGCTCCCAATGTGGTCGACTCGACATTGGAGAGACCAAATGCAGGCTGTGTGGCCACTTTGCAGACCACCTTTGGTCCAAGTGCAAACAGGACCCAGACCTTCCTGTCGCTTGCCAATTCAACACACCACCCTGCTCTCCTGTCCACATGTCCGTCCCTGGTCTCGTGCAGTGTTCCACTGAAGTCCAACACAAACTGGAGTCACAGAGCCTCATCTTCCGAATGGGCACTTTACAGCTTCCGGACTGAACATTGAGTGCAACAACTTCAGAGCATGAGCTCCCACCTTCACCCCATTCCCATTCATTTTACTTTATTTCATTTCATTTTATCTTTTCTTTTTCATTTCTTCTATCATTTTATTTTTCCACCTTCATTTTTAAATCTCGCTTTCTGTCTTCCCCCCCCTCTCCGCCTCATCACTATCTCCTCTCTCACCCACTCCACTAGGGCCATCTGTTACATGCCTCAAGCTGTTTGCTTACCTTTGCCCTGCCATTTACACATTCCGATCTCTTAATGGCCGCTATCACATGCTGTCTACATCAACGGGGATGAAGCGCAATGGTCAAGAGTTTCAAGTTTTTCAGTGTCCAGATCACCAACAACCTATCCTGGTTCCCCCCATGCCAACACTATAGTTAAGAAAGCCCAGCAACGCCTCTACTTTCTCAGGAGGCTAAGGAAATCTGGGCATGTCTGCTACGACTCTCACCGACTTTTGCCGATGCACCATAGAAAGCATTCTTTCTGGTTGTATCACAGCTTGGTATGGCTCCTGCTCTGCCCAAGACTGCAAGAAACTACAAAGGGTCGTGAACGAAGCCCAGTCCATCACGTAAACCAGCCTCCCATCCATTGACTCTGGCTACACTTCCTGCTGCCTCGGATAATTAGGCCAGCATAATTAAGGACCCCACGGACCCCAGACATTCTCTCTTCCACCTTCTTCCATCAGGTAGAAGATACAAAAGTCTGAGGTCACATACCAACCGACTCAAGAACAGCTTCTTCCCTGCTGCTGTCAGACTTTTGAATGGACCTACATCACATTAAGTTGATCTTTCTGTAAACCCTCGCTATGACTGTAACACTACATTCTGCACTCTCTCGTTTCCTTCTCTATGAACGGTATGTTTTGTCTGTATAGCGCGCAAGAAACAATACTTTCATTGTATACCAATATATGTGACAATAATAAATCAAATCAAAATCCGCACCCTTCTTAGCCATGATCACCACCATTTACATTCCCTTTGTCTTCTTTTCTATGACATATTTGACAATTTCCGCCCCCCCCCCTCACCCTAACAGTATAAATGTCATCCTATTTTCTAATGCCTTCAGCTCTGATAAGAGGTCACCCAGACTCAGAATGTTGGCTCTATTCTCTCTCCACAGATGCTGCTGAGATTTTCCAGCATTTTCTGTTTTTATTGAAGGGACTGCCATGCACACAGTCCAGTAGAGAAGGCACAACCTTATAATTGGAGCCAGCCCATTCACGGATCAGGCCCCTTCATACAAAAGGTAGTGGAAATCAGGAACTGTCATCAAACAAAGAGCTGAAGGGAGGTGAATTGAACATGTCAAAACTGAAGTCGATATGGCAGCACGGTGGCCCAGTGATTAGCACTGTTGCATCACAGCGTCAGGGACCTGGGTTCGATTCCCAGGCTTATGTCACGGTCTGTGCGGAGTCTGCACATTCTCCTTGTGTCTGCATGGGTTTCTTCCAGGTGCTCTGGTTTCCTCCCACAGTCTGAAAGGTGTGTTGGTTAGACGCATTGGTCATACTTAATTCTCCCTCAATGTACCCGAACAGGCGCCAGAGTGTGGCAACTAGGGGATTTTTACAGTAACTTCATTGCAGTGTTAATGTAAGCCTACTTGTGACACTAATAAATACACTATAGATTTTTGTTAGACAAGGGTATTAAGTGTTGCAGAATCAAGGCATATAGAGGGAGTTAAGACACAGCTCAACCATAATCTATTTGAATCCTGGGTCAGACTCTGGGGGCTGAATGGCCTCCGATGTTCTCCCAGGCTGTCCAAATCGGCAAGTTCTGCAAATAGAAAATAGGACAAGATTTGTACTCCGCCTTCAGCTCTGACGAGGGGCCAGCCAGACTCAAAACATTGGTTCGATTCTCTCTCCACAGATGCAGTCAGACTTGATGTCCTTTAGGGAAGGAAATCTTCCGTCCTTATCTGGTCTGGCCTACATGTGACTCCAGAGCCACAGTAATGTGGTTGACTCTCATCTGCCCTCTGAATTGGCCTAGTGAGCCACTCAGTTGTCACCATCACCTTCTCAAGGGCAACTCGGGATGGAGAACAAATGCTGGCCAGCCAGCAACGCCCGTATCCCACGAACGAATAAAAAGAAGACCTGCTGAGATTTTGCAGCATTTTCTGTTTTTGTTTCAGATTCCAGCATCCGCAGAATTCCGCTTGTCTTTGAATATAGACTCTTCAGTCTTTTTGTATTGTACTCCAGAAAACACAGCAGGGAGTGATTGAGAAAGAAGGGAATATGCAATACAATACTTAGTTTGCAACTTTATTGTAAGCAAAGTACTTTGAGCCATTTCTGATGGATTGAATGTAAGTGCAAGACTTTAATAAACCAAGTTAACCAGTCCCAAGGTTTGACAGTGTATCCATGAGGGAGTAAATCATGCTTGTGTGGAGAAATCATTTTGACTGCGTAAGCTGAGCAGCTACACAAATTACTGAGGGACAAATTTGGTTGGGTGACGGGCAGTTTTCCTTCTGTCAGAGAATAGTGCACTTTATTGGACAGGTTTCTGCTCCATGCTGTAAACATTGATTCAGCGTGTGACGCCCCAAGTGCTTTCTGACTGAGGTGGGAATTATGTTGCCCAAGATGCAGTTATAGAATCATAGAATCCCTACAGTGCAGAAGGGGGCCATTCGGCCCATCGAGTCTGCACGACCGCAATCCCACCCAGGTCCTATCCCCGTAACCCCACATATTTACCCTGCTAATCCCCCTGACACTAGGGGTAATTTAGCATGACCAATCAACCTAACCCGCACATCTTTGGACTGTGGGAGGAAACCGGAGCACCCGGAGGAAACCCACGCAGACACAGAGAGAACATGCAGACTCCGCACAGTGAGCCAAGGCCGGAATTGAACCCAGGTCCTTGGTGTTGTGAGGCAGCAGTGCTAACCACTGTGCCACTGTGCCGCCCCTGATGTCATGATATTTCAGCATCTATGTGGCCTCCTGATCAGTTTTGATCATCTAAAGGGCTCAGTGAGGAATTTCCCACATATTATTTTTTTAGGCGACATGGGTTTTCATTAGCTTTTTCCCCACATCTCTCGGAAGATTACATAGTTCCTGGTGGGAAAGTCTGTATCATGACTCACCACGACTGTATGGGTGGGACAGCCTGTGCATTACAGTTTGAGGATAAGGGGCAAACCTTTTACAACTGAAGTGAGGAGAAATGTCTTCACCCAGAGGGTGGTGAATGTGTGGAGTTCACTACCACAGAATGTAGTTGAGGCCAAAACGTTTTCTGATTTCAAGAAGTAATTAGATATAGCTCTTGGGGCTAAAGGGATCAAGGGATATGGGAGGAGGGGGGGGATCAGAATATTGAATTTTATGATCAGCCATGATCGTGATGAATGGTGGAGCAGGCTCGAAGGGCCGAATGGCCTCCTCCTGCTCTTACTTCCTATGTTTCAATGTTACCTGCCCAACATCGTCATATACACTGATGAACCCTCCCTGTGTGTACTCACTTTGATGGAATGCTAGTCTCTCAAATTGTCTGAACTGTCCAAAAATATGAGTCAGAACGAAGTGTCATAACATCCTATAAAGGGAAGAGTTCTTGAAAAGGGCTGTAATACCCTGTTTCTAAAAGAACTGCCCCATATGTAAAGTTGAAAGAATATAAATTACTCCATAATATTAATGAAATCAATCATTTCCAACAAAAACAGAAAATGCTGGAAAATCTGAACAGGTCTGACAGCATCTGCGGAGAGAGAATAGAGCCAACGTTTACAGTCAGGATGACCCTTCGTCAGAGCTGAAGACCAAGAAAATCGGACAAGATTTATACCGTGAGGGTGAGGGGGGTCACTGTAAGTGGTAGAGATGGTATAGACAAAAAGACAAAGGGCGTGTATTTTGTGACAATGAGGATTGGGAATGGTGCTAATAGCATCCATTAAGAGACCGGAGTGTGTAAATGGCAGGACAAAGCTGCAGAGTGTTGGAATGTGGCAGAGGGCCCGAGTGGGGTGGGGGGAGTTGGCACGGCGAGGGGGGAGGGGGCAGTAAAACAAGATGGAGAGCAAGATTTTAGAAGTGGAAAATAAAAATAAGAGTATACAGTAATAAAAATGTGTGAATAAGATGAAAAGAGAAAGTAAAATAAAACAAATGGAAATGGAGTGGAGGTGGAGGTTTATGCTCTGAAGTTGACTAACTCCAATTAGGCACTTTACAACCTTCCAAACTCAACATTGAGTTCAACAACTTCAGAACATGAACTCTCTCCTCCATCTCGGCACCATTTCTATTTATTTTATTTCATTTCTTCTTTTCACCTTATTAATCCATTTTTATTACTTTATATTCTTATTTTCATTTTCCACTTCTAAAATCTCTCTTTCCATTTTGTTTCAGCCCCCAACTCCCCCCCGCCCACCCCACTCGGGCCATCCTGAACCTTTGTTCTGCCATTCACACACTCCGATCTCCTAATGGACGCTATAAGCACCATTCCTAGCCTTCAGCATCACCATTTACATTCCCTTTGTCTGCTTGTCTGTGCCAAGGTAGGTTGGTGCAAAAGGTTGGATCTCATGGGATAAAGGGGGAGGTGGCTAGATGGGTGGAGAACTGGCTTGGTCACAGAAGACAGAGGGTGGTAGTGGAAGGGTCTTTTTCCGGCTGGATGCCTGTGACTAGTGGTGTTCATGATGTGGAGATGCCGGCGTTGGACTGGGGTAAGCACAGTAAGAAGTCTCACAACACCAGGTTAAAGTCCAACAGGTTTATTTGGTAGCAAATACCATAAGCTTTCGGAGCAATGCTCCTTCGTCAGATGGAGTGGTCTCTCTCCATCTGACGAAGGAGCAGCGCTCCGAAAGCTTATGGTATTTGCTACCAAATAAACCTGTTGGACTTGAACCTGGTGTTGTGAGACTTCTTACTAGTGGTGTTCCGCAGGGCTCTGTATTGGGACCTCTGCTGTTTGTGATTTATATAAACGATCTGGAAGAAGGTGTAACTGGTGTGATCAGTAAGTTTGCGGACAACACAAAATTGGCTGGACTTGCAGATAGTGAGGAACATTGTCAGAGGCTACAGAAGGATATAGATAGGCTGGAAATTTGGGCAAAGAAATGGCAGATGGAGTTCAATCCAGATTAATGCGAAGTGATGCATTTTGGTAGAACTAACGTAGGGGGGAGCTATACGATAAATGGCAGAACCATAAAGGGTGAAGATACACAGAGGGACCTGGGTGTGCAAGTCCACAGATCCTTGAAGGTGACGTCGCAGGTGGAGAAGGTAGTGAAGAAGGCATATGGCATGCTTGCCTTTATAGGACGGGGCATAGAGTATAAAAGTTGGGGTCTGATGTTGCAGTTGCATAGAACGTTGGTTCGGCCGCATTTGGAATACTGCGCCCCGTTCTGGTCACCACACTACCAGAAGGACGTGGAGGCTTTAGAGAGAGTGCAGAGGAGGTTTACCAGGATGTTGCCTGGTATGGAGGGGCTTAGTTATGAGGAGAGATTGGGTAAACTGGGGTTGTTCTCACTGGAAAGACGGAGGATGAGGGGTGACCTAATAGAGGTGTATAAAATTATGAAAGGCATAGATAGGGTGAACAGTGTGAAGCTTTTTCCCAGGTCGGTGGTGACGTTCACGAGGGGTCATAGGTTCAAGGTGAGGGGGGGGAGGTTTAACACGGATATCAGAAGGACGTACTTTACACAGAGGGTGGTGGGGGCCTGGAATGCACTGCCGGGCAAGGTGGTGGAGGCGTACACACTGGGAACGTTTAAGACTTATCTCGATAGCCACATGAACGGAGTGGGAATGGAGGGATACAAAAGAATGGTCTAGTTTGGACCATAGAACATAGAACATAGAACATTACAGCGCAGAACAGGCCCTTCGGCCCACGATGTTGCACCGACCAGTTAAAAAAAAAACTGTGACCCTCCAACCTAAAGCAATTTCTTTTCGTCCATGAACCTATCTACGGATCTCTTAAACGCCCCCAAACTAGGCGCATTTACTACTGATGCTGGCAGGGCATTCCAATCCCTCACCACCCTCTGGGTAAAGAACCTACCCCTGACATCGGTTCTATAACTACCCCCCCTCAATTTAAAGCCATGCCCCCTCGTGCTGGATTTCTCCATCAGAGGAAAAAGGCTATCACTATCCACCCTATCTAAACCTCTAATCATCTTATATGTTTCAATAAGATCCCCTCTTAGCCGCCGCCTTTCCAGCGAAAACAATCCCAAATCCCTCAGCCTCTCCTCATAGGATCTCCCCTCCATACCAGGCAACATCCTGGTAAACCTCCTCTGCACCCTCTCCAAAGCCTCCACATCCTTCCTGTAATGTGGGGACCAGAACTGCACACAGTACTCCAAGTGCGGCCGCACCAGAGTTGTGTACAGTTGCAACATAACGCTACGACTCCTAAATTCAATCCCCCTACCAATAAACGCCAAGACACCATATGCCTTCTTAACAACCTTATCTACTTGATTCCCAACTTTCAGGGATCTATGCACACATACACCTAGATCCCTCTGCTCCTCCACACTATTCAAAGTCCTCCCGTTAGCCCTATACTCAACACATCTGTTATTCCTACCAAAGTGAATTACCTCACACTTCTCCGCATTAAACTCCATCCGCCACCTCTCGGCCCAACTTTGCAACCTGTCTAAGTCTTCCTGCAAACTACGACACCCTTCCTCACTGTCTACCACACCACCGACTTTGGTGTCATCAGCAAATTTGCTAATCCACCCAACTATACCCTCATCCAGATCATTAATAAATATTACAAACAGCAGTGGCCCCAAAACAGATCCCTGAGGTACACCACTTGTAACCACACTCCATGATGAATATTTACTATCAACCACCACCCTCTGTTTCCTATCCGCTAGCCAATTCCTGATCCAATTTCCTAGATCACCCCCAATCCCATACATCTGCATTTTCTGCAGAAGCCTACCATGGTGAACCTTATCAAACGCCTTACTAAAATCCATATATACCACGTCCACTGCCTTGCCCCCATCCACCTCCTTGGTCACTTTCTCAAAAAACTCAATAAGGTTAGTAAGGCACGACCTACCTGCCACAAAACCATGCTGACTATCACCTATCAATTCATTACTCTCCAAATAACTAGGGAGTGGCGCGGGCTTGGAGGGCCGAAGGGCCTGTTCCTGTGCTGTATTGTTCTTTGTTCTTTGTTCAACCCTATCAACTACAGCCACCCACCCCACCCTCACCCTCACCGTATAAATCTTTCCTATTTTCCTTGCCTTCAGCTCTGACAAAGGGTCACCCTGACCCAAAACGTTGGCTCTATTCCCTCACCACAGATGCTGTCAGACCTGCTGAGATTTTCCAGCATTTTCTGTTCTTGTTTTAGGTTCCAGCACCCGCAGTATTTTGCCCCCACTTGCTGTGACATTGTGAGATCAGCTACAGATTGCCACTGAAGTTAAATCAGAGAGCAATAAAAAGGCAGTTCGAAATATGTCAATCGTGTATTAAATAGCACTTTGCCACGGGACACCTGAAGTTTGTTTGAAGACTGTTATATACTTTAGCATTCCAGCAAAAGGTGATAACCATTAATTATTTGCGTCAGTGCCAATTTCAAAGTTGCCGTTATAATGTGTTAAATTCTCCCTTCACTTTGGGCAGAAGCAGCTGTGCTTATTGGGAAGTTCACGTCTTGCTAAAGTCCTGGCGATGTTAGGATAAAATTACCATCCCCGTGTTGTAACAGTAATGCTAATTAAGGTGTTGAATCTTTCATACTTAGCCTGTAAATTGTAGCTTGCATAATTAGCACAATGATAAATCATCACCTAATATTATTAGCAGTATCATTAGTAAATCATCTTGTACTGCTTCTTCAATTATATTGTCTGCCATCAAGCACTTAACAACTTCCAATTTACACTTTACCCATGAATTCAGTTTACTCAACTGTTCACCTTTGTGACAGAAAGTGTTGTAGTTGTTTTCTCCACAATATGCCTTGCTTAACCTTGTGCTGGAGGGAGGGGCAGTGCTGGCATAGCAGCGCTGTCAATGGACTGAGGGTGCTGATCCGGAGACCCAGGTTTGAATCCCATCACGGCAGATGGTGAAATTTGCATTCAATAAAAATCTGGAATTAAAAGTCCGATGGTGACCATGAAACCATTGTCGCTTGTTGTAAAAACCCATCTGGTTCACTAATGCTCTGTAGGGAAGGAAATCTTCCTATGCCCACATGCCATGGATGGTATTGGGAAAATTGAGTAGCTCTTTATAGATCTTGAGTTACGGTTAGATTGTAATATTTATTCTTTCAGGGAATGCAGGTGCCACTGGCAAAGCCAACATTTGTTGCCCATGCCTAATTTTCCCTTAAGGATGAGATGCTTCTAAGGGTTCTGAGGCAAGTGAGAATGGAAATTGCAGAAACACTGGCCATAATTTCTCAGTCTTCGTTAGATTTGTTTAAAAAAGGGTGGTAAAGGTAAGCCTAGCAACTACAGGCCATAGAAATTCATATGCTACATTACTCATTTATGTGACAAGCAAAATATTATTTGGCTTGACGGTAGCCTCCTGTTAATGGTGAACACCATAGAACATAGAACATTACAGCGCAGTACAGGCCCTTCGGCCCTCGATGTTGCGCCGACCAGTGGAACCAATCTAAAGCCCCTCTAATCTACACTATTCTAATATCATCCATATGTTTATCCAATAACCATTTGAATGCTCTTAATGTTGACGAGTCCACTACTGCTGCAGGCAGGGCATTCCACGCCCTTACCATCTCTGAGTAAAGAACCTACCTCTAACATCTGTCCTATATCTCTCACCCCTCAATTTAAAGCTATGTCCCCTCGTGCTAGCCATCACCATCCGAGGAAAAAGGCTCTCACTATCCACCCTATCTAATCCTCTGATCATCTTGTATGCCTCTATTAAGTCACCTCTTAACCTTCTTCTCTCTAACGAAAACAACCTCAAGCCCCTCAGCCTTTCCTCATACGATTTTCCCACCATACCAGGCAACATCCTGGTAAATCTCCTCTGCACCCTTTCCAACACTTCCACATCTTTCCTATAATACGGCTAATAATCAACCACTCGTGTTGATTTTGATTTGATTTATTATTGTCACATGTATTAATATGTGAAAAGTGAAAAGTATTGTTTCTTGCACGCTATACAGACAAAACTTACCATTCATAGAGAAGGAAACGAGAGAGTGCAGAATGTAGTGTTACAGTCATAGCTAAGGTGTAGCGAAAGATCAACTTAGTGCAAGTTGACTGTTGCTACAGCACTGTGGCAGTGTGAAACAGCTAGCTTTATCTGTTGCTTAGATCTTTCAGATACCTTGCCCTTCCAAGGTAATCTGAGGTAGACCGGACACTTTTCAGGGCCAAGAGTAATGCTTGTGTGATATGCAGTGTTAAATGATCTGATCAGGGTAGCCATTATCCCACAGGATGCCTTTGATGTGCTCTACTTCAGCATAAAGGTAGCATGGAGTGCAAATGGCCCAGGCCTTATTTACGAGGTTGCTGATAAGGCTAACCTGATAGCAAAGTTAAAAGTAGTTAAAGTTTATTTATTAGTTGCAAGTAAAGCTTACATTGACACCACAATGATGTTACTGTGGAATTCCCCTAGTCGCCACACTCTGGCACCTGTTCGGGTCAATGCACCTAACCAGCACATCTTTCAGACTTGGGAGGAAACCGGGGCACCCGGAGGAAACCCATGCAGACACGGGAGAACGTGCAAACTCCAGACAGACACAGTCCCTGGCACTGTGAGGCAGCAGTGCTAACCACTGTGCCACCGTGCCACCTATGGAATGGTAAAAATCCCAATATGTATAACAGGTAGGCTTGTGTTAGTTAACACCTTGGCAGGCTTCTCAACTATTATTTTATTTATTAGTGTCACAAATAGGCTTACATTAACACTACAGTGAAGTTACTGTGAAAATTCCCGAGTTGCCACACTCTGGCACCTGTTCAGATAGACTGAGGGAGAATTTAGCATGGCCAATGCACCTAACCAGCACGTCTTTCAGACTGTGTGAGGAAACCAGAGCACCCGAAGGAAACCCACACAGACACGGGGAGAATGTGCTGACTCCGCACAGACAGTGACCCAAGCCGAGAATCAAACCCAGGTCCTTGGCACTGTGAGGCAGCAATGCTAACCACTGTGCCACCATGATGCCCTTGGTAGATCATGTATTAGTACTGGTACATCAAGGAAGGAGAGTTCATTTACCTGCTGCCTTTCAAAAGGAGATTTTGAGCGCAGGATGGAGCCCATAAAGGCATGTAAGGAAATTATTACATGCAGCTGAGGATTTAAGTAGAACAAACATATCATCCACATACCAGAAATATGCAAGGCGTAGAAGAATAGATTTGAACAATCCCATGATTCTGTCATTCAGTCACTGAACAAATCTAAGTCCATTTTTATTAAATGGTGCTCTGGATTTGACGAACTCGCTGAGGATTGAGTTACACAACTCTGCCCGTTATTCTCTGAAAACTGTAAATCAGTGACCTTCTCTTTGTATTTTAATGTTTAAAGAGGATGGTAATAAGAAAGACTTGCAATGTATCTAGCACATTTCACCACCTCATGACATCCCAAATTGCTTTACAGTTAATCACATACTTCTGAAGTGTAGTCACTGTAGGTAACGCAGGTCATGTGACTGCCAAATTGTTCTCAGCTAGCTCTCAAAATCATCAAGGTGAATTTTTTGAAATTGATGTTGTAGGAGCTTTTCATAGACCCGTGTATTATGCTGGCTTTCATGTGAGGGATGTCTCTTTATTAACTACACCTTAGCAAATACAAAGAACTCACAAAGACAGTAATTCTGGTTGAAGACGTACTTTATTTTGCCCAGGCCTGGTCCACACGTGTGGGAGAATGATTGTGGCAGCTCAAATCATTCTAAGTTGCCTGGTTATCAGTAATACAATTACACATTTTTCAGAAATCATTTGCCCTCCTACTTTTGCTCATCCGAGCCGGAGTGAGCCAATCATTTTAGTATGAATCATTTACCTTGGCCAATAACATGCTACTCTCTGGCAGCATGAGAATTCATTGGTCCGAAGAATCCGAAAGCTCCTGCCCACTGTCTCTTAGCAACCCCAATTACGTAGGTCGTAGAGTTCAAGAGTTTCTTTCTAGGGGCACCATTGGGCAGGTGCCCCGATTGCCCTCTGTACTGGGAGATCTCCTGCTGCCCCCCCTTCCCCCGAATGGACACTGGGCCCCCCCCTGCCACTCGTCCTCCCTGCAGAGTTCCCTCCATTGCCGATTCTCCCCACCCCCCCCCACCGCCGCAGAGTTCCCTCCCTCGCTACCCGATGAACCCCTCCCCCTGCAGAGTTCCCTCCCTCCCCGATCACCGGTTGTTCTCCCCACCCCCTGGCAGAGTTCCCTACCCCCTACCCCTTCCCTGCCCCCCCCCCCCCCCCCCCCCGCTGATCACCCCCCTACCACCCCCAGGCAGAGTTCTCCCCTTTCCTCCCACCCCACCTGAACTCTCCACTTGTCCCCCCTCTGTCATGGCTCTGCCCAATCTGGCTTTGCCCCACTGGCTCCATCCCCACTCTGGCTCCACCCATTGGCACTGCCCTGGCACAGTTATGGTGCCTGGTGGGCACTGCTAGGGTGCCAGGTGGGCAGTGCCAGACTGCCAGGATGACACTGCCCCGTGGGCACTTTCCTGGTCCCTGTTGGTGGGAACCATACGTGATTCCCATCGGGGAGAACCTCAGCCAGTGAGCAGGTAAAGGTAACAGAGTCTGGACATTAGGGACTCGTTAATGAAATGCTAAGTATGTCATTAATATTTAGTAAGAGTTTTAACAACACCAAGTTAAAGTCCAACAGGTTTATTTGGTTGCAAATGCCATTAGCTTTCGGAGCACTGCTCCTTCGTCAGATGGAGTGGATATCTGCTTATCCACTCCATCTGACGAAGGAGCAGCGCTCCGAAAGCTAATGGCATTTGCTGCCAAATAAACCTGTTGGACTTTAACCTGGTGTTGTTAAAACTCTTACTGTGTTTACTCCAGTCCAACGCCGGCATCTCCACACATTTAGAGCAGCTTTGCACCCTTTCCTGGCACAAAGCCGATTTCGCCGGAAAAATAGTGTCAGTAAGATTGGGGGAGGCGAAAGACTGGGTGCAAAACTGATTTTTTACCTCTGGCCCATTCTCACTACCTCGCCTCCCCAAACATCAGACAGGATGAGGTCATAAGATCACGGCTAATGTGTTTGAAGTTATCGGGAGAAAACTCTTCCAAGGCTTTAGATACCGTTGCAGCCCGATTGAATTTTTGAGGTCAAAAATAGAAAGTTCTGGAAAATCTCAGCAGGTTCGGCAGCACCTGTGGAGAGAGAAACAGAGGGATTTTAGAATCATTGATAGAATCATAAAATCCCTACAGTGCGGAAGGAGGTCATTCAGCCCATCGAGTCTGCACTGACAACAATTCCCGTAACCCCTCATATTTACAATCCTAATTCCCCTGGCAATATGGGGCAATTTAACATGGCCAATCAACCTAACCTGCACATCTTTGGAGTGTGGGAGGAAACCGGAGCACCCGGAGGAAACCCATGCAGACATGGGGAGAATGTGCAAACTCCACACAGATAGTGACCTGAGGCCAGAATTGAACCCAGGTCCCTAGCGCTGTGAGGCAGCGATGCTAACCACTGTGCACTGTGCTGCCCCCAGTCGTTCTTCAGCCACTCCCACTGGTGGGATCTTCCAGTCCCGCCAATGGTGACCCCATTTTGCCGCCGCCCTCCACCACGGGTTCCCCAGCGGCAGAGGGTGCGAACAACGGGAAGCCCCGTTGACAGCAGCGGGACCGTAGGTTCCCACTGCTGGCCAATGGCGGGTTGCCTCTGCCGACTCGCCTCGGGGTTTGGGGGACACGAAAAGTCCCACCCACGGTTAACATATCGAGTCCAATGTGACTCTTCTTTGGGATGGAAAGGAGTAGACACATGATGGGGTTTATGCTGTGGCCAAATGAAAGGGAAGGCCTGCAACAGGGAGAGGGTGAGAGAGATTAAATAACAAAGATGGCATGGAACAAAGGGATGGTGTTGGCTATGTTAAAGAAACAAGGCAGCAGTTCAGAGTGAGTGTTGATGACAGAATAATGAACAGCTCTGGCTGAAAGCAAAAAGACACGAAAACATGCATCAGTCGCTTAAAGTAAGCACACAGGTACAGCAGGCAGTAAAGAAAGCAAAGATTATGTTGGCCTTCATAGAGAGGATTTGAGGATAGGGATAGGGATGTTTTGCTGCAATTGTATAGGGCACCGGTGAGGCCACACCTAGAGTATTGTGTGCAGTTTTGGTGTCCTTATCTGAGGAAGGATGTCCTAGCTACAGAGGGAGTACAGCGAAGGTTTACCAGGCTGATTCCTGAGTTGGCAGGTCTGTCTTATGAGGAGAGACTAAGTCGGTTAGGATTATATTCACTGGAGTTTAGAAGAGTGAGAAGGGATCTCTTGGAAATGTATAAAATTCTAACATGGTTAGACAGGGTAGATTCAGAAAGAATGTTCCCAATTGTAGGGGAGTCCAGAACCAGGGGTCATAGTTTGAGAATAAGGGGTAAATCTTTTAGAACTGAGGTGAGGAGAAATTTCTTCACCCAGGAGGGTGGTGAATGTGTGGAATTCACTACCACGGAAAGTAATTGAGGCCAAAACGTTGTTTGATTTCAAGAAGTAATTAGATATAGCTCTTGGGGCTAAAAGGGATCAAGGGACATGAGAGGGATGGGGGGATTAGGATGTTGAATTTGATGATCAGCCATGATCAAAATGATTAGCAGAGCAGGCTCGAAGGGCTGAATGGCCTACTCCTGCTTCTAGTTTCTATGTCTCTAAGTAATATACAGACTGACACTGAGGGGAAAAAAAATCAAAATGGAGGATAGAGTTGAGGGCCTGAAGTTGTTGAACTCGACGGTTCAGGCATTTCTGAAGTGCCTGATTGGAAGAACTGCTGCTGGGTCACAGTTCACCTAAAATGCTGTTGGGGAGGCAGTTCCAGGATTTTCACCCAGCAACAGGGAAGGTGCAGCACTTCCAGTGCTTAGGCCGATGCCAGGTGATCCATTCTTTAACTTTTCCATAGCAGTTTGGTACAACTCGGGAAAACACATGCCTGTTTGAAAAGTTTACTGTCACTTCTTAGAATCCGAGGTCATGTGATTTGATCAAATGGGCGACTCCAGTGACGATAGTCTTCGGTCATAACTCATTTCAGTTTGTGGCTGCCACTGATTGGAACGAGGTACAACGAGAGCTGAAGCAAACTCATTTTATTACCACAGATACCTTTCGCTGAAGGATTCAGGCTTTGTTGACTGATATCTGCACTTGCTAATCTGTCAATTCCCTTTCGCTGTGAATCTGTATTTTATTGTTTTTAGTGTTTAAATGAATTGTATTGTTGGGTAATTTCTGTTGCTGTGATGTTCACCTCTTGACCAGGTTGTTACTGTAAATGAGAATTGGCTCTCTCTGGCTAAATTAAGGTTAAATAAACAAATGAATGGCTTGGAGGTTAGCGAATGTTGTCCCATTGTTTAAGAAGGGGAACAGAGACTTCCCCGGGAATTATAGACCGGTGAGTCTCACTTCTGTTGTCGGCAAGATGTTGGAAAAAATTATAAGGGATAGGATTTATAGTTATTTGGAGAGTAATGAATTGATAGGTGATAGTCAGCATGGTTTTGTGGCAGGTAGGTCGTGCCTTACTAACCTTATTGAGTTTTTTGAGAAAGTGACCAAGGAGGTGGATGGGGGCAAGGCAGTGGACGTGGTATATATGGATTTTAGTAAGGCGTTTGATAAGGTTCACCATGGTAGGCTTCTGCAGAAAATGCAGATGTATGGGATTGGGGGTGATCTAGGAAATTGGATCAGGAATTGGCTAGCGGATAGGAAACAGAGGGTGGTGGTTGATAGTAAATATTCATCATGGAGTGCGGTTACAAGTGGTGTACCTCAGGGATCTGTTTTGGGGCCACTGCTGTTTGTAATATTTATTAATGATCTGGATGAGGGTATAGTTGGGTGGATTAGCAAATTTGCTGATGACACCAAAGTCGGTGGTGTGGTAGACAGTGAGGAAGGGTGTCGTAGTTTGCAGGAAGACTTAGACAGGTTGCAAAGTTGGGCCGAGAGGTGGCGGATGGAGTTTAATGCGGAGAAGTGTGAGGTAATTCACTTTGGTAGGAATAACAGATGTGTTGAGTATAGGGCTAACGGGAGGACTTTGAATAGTGTGGAGGAGCAGAGGGATCTAGGTGTATGTGTGCATAGATCCCTGAAAGTTGGGAATCAAGTAGATAAGGTTGTTAAGAAGGCATATGGTGTCTTGGCGTTTATTGGTAGGGGGATTGAATTTAGGAGTCGTAGCGTTATGTTGCAACTGTACACAACTCTGGTGCGGCCGCACTTGGAGTACTGTGTGCAGTTCTGGTCCCCACATTACAGGAAGGATGTGGAGGCTTTGGAGAGGGTGCAGAGGAGGTTTACCAGGATGTTGCCTGGTATGGAGGGGAGATCCTATGAGGAGAGGCTGAGGGATTTGGGATTGTTTTCGCTGGAAAGGCGGCGGCTAAGAGGGGATCTTATTGAAACATATAAGATGATTAGAGGTTTAGATAGGGTGGATAGTGATAGCCTTTTTCCTCTGATGGAGAAATCCAGCACGAGGGGGCATGGCTTTAAATTGAGGGGGGGTAGTTATAGAACCGATGTCAGGGGTAGGTTCTTTACCCAGAGGGTGGTGAGGGATTGGAATGCCCTGCCAGCATCAGTAGTAAATGCGCCTAGTTTGGGGGCGTTTAAGAGATCCGTAGATAGGTTCATGGACGAAAAGAAATTGGTTTAGGTTGGAGGGTCACAGTTTTTTTTTAACTGGTCGGTGCAACATCGTGGGCCGAAGGGCCTGTTCTGCGCTGTAATGTTCTATGTTCTATGTTCTATGCTCGCCTATTTCAGAGGTGAGTGAGGAGTTAACCACATTGCTTTGGGTCTGCAGTCACCTGTAGGCCAGACCGGGTAAGGATGGCAGATTTCCTTCCCTAAAGGACCTTAGTGAACCAGATGGGCTTTTATGACAATCCAGTAATTTTATGGTCACTATTACTGAGGCCAGCTTTTGATTTATTGTTGTCACCTGTATTGAGATACAGTGAAAAGTATTTTTTCTTGCGAGCTGTAACAACCAAAGCATACCATTCACAGAGTACATAGGGGAGGAGGAAAGGATAGAATGCAGAATGCAGAGTTAGTCACAGATAGGGTGCAGAGAAAGATCAGCTTAATATACGGAAGGTCCATTCAAAAGTCTGATGGCAGCAGGGAAGAAGCTGTTCTCGAGACGGTTGGTACGTGAACTCCGACTTTTGTATCTTTTTCCCAATGGAAGGAGGTAGAAGAGAGAATGTCAGGGATGCGTGGATTATGCTGGCTGCTTTTCTGAGGCAACGGGAAGTGTAGACGGAGTCAATGGATGGGAGGCTGTTTGAGTGATGGACTGGGTTTTGTTCACGACTCTTTGTAGTTTCTTGCAGTCTTGGCCAGATCAGGAGCCATACCAAGCTGTGATACAACCAGGAAGAATGCTTTCTATGGTGCATCTGTAAAAAAGGATCCAGTCGCAGGGGGAGGAGCCGAACCCCAGTCCACGGAGTTTAGAGATGAGTTTTGTAGGGATAATGGTGTTGAAGGCTGAGCTGTAGTCGATAAATAGGAGTCTGACATCAGTGTCCTTTTAATTCCGGAGTTATTTCGTTCATTGAATTTAAATTCCTCCAGCTGCTATGGTGGGATTTGTATAAGGAGCATTATTCCAGCCTTCTGGATGACTAGTTCAGTAAGGATACCACTATGTTGCCATTTCCTTACAGTTAATATAGGGATTAGTTCCACTACATCTAGGACTGGCTAAGATTAATGAGGATGTGGAGATGCCGGCGTTGGACTGGGGTAAACACAGTAAGAAGTTTAACAACACCAGGTTAAAGTCCAACAGGTCCAACCAAATAAACCTGTTGGACTTTAACCTGGTGTTGTTAAACTTCTTACTAAGATTAATGAGCGCAGATCTTCATAAAAATTGATTTTTGAACAAATTAGTACCAGGCCAGCACTTATTGCACATCCTTCTTTCCCCTGGAAAGTAGCGTGGCAGTGAGTCACCTTCTTGCATCGCTTCTGGCTCACCTACCGTGCTGTTAGGGAGGGAGTACCAGGATTTTAACCCAGCAACAGTGAAGTAATAGCATTTCCTGTGCTTAGGTCAACTAGGAATTCAAATAATATAAAAGCCAAACACTGCAGATACTGGAAATCCAAAAATAAAAACAGAAAAAGCTGGAAATATACTCAACATCATCTGGAGAGAGAAACAGGGTTAACACTGAATAGGTTATAACTCTTCTTCAGAACTGGAATTACAAGTCCATCAATGGAGGTAATTCTGATGGCGACAATCTGAGGTGATGGGTGAAGAGTAGCACCTAGTGCAATAGTGCTAATACAGTAAATAAACCTAGCAATAACATTGCAATTGTGTGTGTGTGTGTGTGGTGGGGCGGGGGGCGGGGGGGGGGGGGGGGGGGGCGGGGGGGGGGAGGGGGGATGCAGTAGCATAGTGGTATTGACACTGGGCTAATAATCCAGCATCCAGATCAGCAACAACCTGTCCTGGTCCCGCATGCCGACACAATAGTTAAGAAAACCCACCAACGCCTTTACTTTCTCAGAAGACGAAGGAAATTTGGCATGTCCGCTACGACTCTCACTAACGTTTACAGTTGCACCATAGAAAGCATTCTTTCTGGTTGTATCACAGCTTGGTATGGATCCTGCTCTGCCCAAGACCGCAAGAAACTACAAAAGTTCATGAATGTAGCCTAGTCCATCACGCAAACCAGCCTCCCATCCATTGACTCTGTCTGCACTTCCCGCTGCCTCAGCAAAGCGGCCAGCATAATTAAGGACCTCACGCACCCCGGACATTCTCTCTTCCACCTTCTTCCCTCAGGAAAAAAATGCAAAGGTCTGAGTTCACATACCAACCGACTCAAGAACAGCTTCTTTCCTGCTGCTGTCAGACCTTTAAATGGACCTACCTTGCATTAAGTTGATCTTTCTCTGCACCCTCGCTATGACTGTAACACTACATTCTGCACTCTCTTCTTTCCTTCTCTATGAATGGTATGCTTTGTCTGTATAGTGCGCAAGAAACAATACTTTTCGCTGTATACCAATACATGTGACAATAATAAATCAAAACAAATCAAAGTAGCCCCAAGGTAATGCTCTGGTGACCTGAGTTCAAATCCCACCATGGCAAATTTAAATTCAATAATAAAATCTGGAATTAAAGTCTAATGATCACCATGAAATGTAGTAAAAGCTCACCTGGTTCACTGATGTCCTTTAGGGAAGGAAATCTGCCGTCTTTACCCGGTCTGGTCTGTATGTGACACCCAAAGCCACAGCAATGTGGTTGACCCTTAAATGCCCTCTGGGATGAGCAATAAATGCTGGCCTGGCTGGCCTGGCCCACATCCCATGAATGATTAATGAAAGATCAAGCAGACGATGCACTGACCGGAGCTGGCCATTCCCCACAGCGTAAGGCCTGAAGTGAGATTGTATTCAATTGCTGCCACTGATTGCTGTGTATAATTGATGATGGTTCAGTTGGCTTACTGCTATCTTTTATTTTTCCAAGGCTGAATTTTACGTGCTAGTGAGGGCTATTTATACGCTGGGACACAGTGCCTCCTTGATTGCTCTCACGACTGGATCAGCGGTTCTATGTTTCTTTCGGTGAGAAATATTTATTTATAACATTCACAGTAAATGGTGGTTCTTGGGCAGAGATGGGTAGGGGGTGTATTGTATCTATGATTGATGTAGTCTTGATGAGCTTGAAACGGTTTAAGCTGCTTTCCGATGTTTGTAGTATAAGGGTATGTGGCATCGTAAGGGTTAATGCGGGACTGGGAAACAGGTGCTGCCCATGGTATGATGTAGCGAGTCACATGTTAGTACACAGAGTACAGTAGAAGTACAGCAGAAGCCAACATGGAGACAGCACCCATGCAGGGCTGTATCTCATGGATGTGAAAAGTTATGAGTTGTGAATAAACACTCAGGGCAGAATTTTGCCACGGGAATTGTAGTGTGCGGGACACATACCATGCAAAGGTCTAAAGCACTAAATAGGAGACAATCTACCGAAAGATGGAGGGAAAGTAAATACTAAACTTCAACTTACATGTGCATCACTTCCAAATGGTAGGACCAAAGAGCATTGGACATCAACCCACTTTGGGTGATATTTTCCGGCCTTGGGGCGAGTGCGGCTGGAAAATCACGACCTTAATGTTTAACTATAGATCACCGTGATCCTGTAATCCGAGTGAAGACCCAGAACGTGGCTCAATGACCAAGGGTGAGGTCCTCTGGCCTCCTTGCGGTGTGTTTCTTGGCGATGGGAAGCAGCTCACCGTTGGCCAGCAGTGGGATACAAAGAACAAAGAACAGAACGCACAGGAATAGGCCCTTTGGCCCTCCAAGCCTGTGCCAATCATGATGCCCTCACTAAACCAGAAAAAACCTGCTGCCCTTACTCGATCCATATTCCTCTAATCCCTCCCTATTCATGTACCCATCCAGATGCCTCTTAAATGTTGATAATGTGCCTGCTTCCACCACCTCCTCTGGCAGCGCATTCCAGGCACCTGCCGCTCTCTGCGTGAAAAGCTTTCCCCACACATTTCCTTTAAACTTTCCCCCTCTCACTTTGAACCTGTGCCCCTTATAATTGACACTTCCACCCTGGGGAAAAAAGCTTCTGACTATCCATCCTGTCGATGCCTCTCATAATTTTGTAGACCTCTATCAGGCCTCCCCTCAGCCTCCATCTTTACAGTGAAAACAATCTTAATTTATTCAACCTCCCTTCTGATCCCACCACCATCAATGGGATTCCTCATTCAGTCCATCCCATGCCATTGGGAAACCCACAGTGGGACCATTGGCGGGACTGGAATATCCTGCCAGTGTGAATGGACGGAAGGCTGTGCCCTACACTACCTACAGGTGTGGCTCCCAGAGGCAGCATCGGATTGTGGACCGGTGTTATAGATCACAATGGTAAATAGGGAAGAGAAAGATCCTTCTCAGAAAGAGTTTAAAATCTCCCCATTGCAGCATTCAATTGTTTCTTAAATAATTCCAGAGTGTCACCTCCATTGCTGTAGCCAAGTGGACGGGTCACTGTGAAAAGAATGACTTGCTGATATCAGCCCTAACTTTGCTTTTGAACTTGTGTTTTCTTCCAACACTTAATGCTAATTTTCCATACTGTTTATCATCGTATACAGTTAATTGTCCAGGTGTATTTTCCCATACAATTTATTATCTTAACCAGTATTTCCCACACCTCAAATCTTTGTGATTTTTTTTCGTTCGTGGGACATGGGCGTTGTTGGCTGGCCAACATTTATTGTCCATCTCTAGTTTCCCTTGGCTAGGCCATTTCAGAGGGCAGGTGAGAGTCAACCACATTGCTGTGGCTCTGGAGTCACATGTAGGCCAGACCAGGTCAGGACGGCAGATTTCCTTCTCTAAAGGACATTAGTGAACCAGGTGGGTTTTTCCCGGAAATTGTCAATGGTTTCATGGTCATCAGTAGATTCTTAATTCCAGATTTGTTTCATTGGATTCCAATTCCACCATCTGCTGTGGCGGGATTCGAACCCGGGTCCCCAGAACATTAGCTTTGTTTTTGGATTAATAGTCTAGCGATAATACCACTAGGCCATCGCCTCCCATGTTAAGAGAGACATGGTGAATGGTTAAGGATATGGGCCAGAATTTTACATGCGGCATGCGGGCAGTGTGGGACCGTAAGTGGGCACATTTCCTGGCTCCGCATGAGCTCAGTTAACAATCGCAATATCACACTGACCAGCGTGAAACATGTTGGTATAAGGTCAGCGGGGTTGGCAGGGCCAGTCACAGTGGGTGGCGGGTGCACATTTCCTGCCTTTTCCTCATTTTTATGATCTCATGATTCTCATGATGTTCTGAATGGTTCAGATCTGGAATGCACTGTCTGAGAGTGTGGTGGAAGCAGATTCAATCATGGTTTTCAAAAGAGAATTAGCTCTGAAGAGAACATTTGCAGGATGAGTTAGAAAAGTGGGGGAGTGGCATGAAGTAAATTCCTCCTGCGGAGAATCCTGCCGCAAGTAACTCACCTCCTGACTCCCCAAAGCCTGACCACCATCTACAAGGCACAAGTCAGGAGTGAAATGGAATATTCTCCACTTGCCTGGATGGGTGCAGCTCCAACAGCACTCAAGAATCTTCACACCACCAGGACAAAGCAGCCCACTTGATCGCTCCCCCTTCCACAAACATTCAGTCCCTCCACCACCAATGACCAGTAGCAGCCGTGTGTATTAACTCACCAAGGTTCCTTCCAAACCCGCAACCATTGCCATCTAGAAGGACAAGAGCAGCAGTTACCTGGGAACATCGCCACCTAGAGGTTCCCCACCAAGCCACTCACTATCCTGACTTGATAATACATTGCCGCTCCTTTATTGTTGCTGAGTCAAAATCCTGGAACACCCTCCCTAACAGCACTGTGGATGGACCTACACCTCAGGGACTTCAACGGTTCAAGAAGGCAGCTCACCATCACCTTGTCATGGGCAGTTAGGGATGGGCAATAATTGCTGGCCTAACTAGTGACACCCATATCCCATAAATGAATTTTAAAGAGCACAGGCACAAGGGGCTGAATGGCCTCATTCTGCACTGTAACCATTCTATGACGCTACAATGCCCTGGCAAACATCGATCTCTCAATTGGTGTCACTAAACTAGGTTATCTGGTCATTGTTTCATTTTTGCCTGTGGGATCTTGCTGTGTGCATATTGGCATCTGAATTTCTGACAAGTAATTTCAAAAGTACTTAATAGTCTGTAACATTCTTTGGGACATCGCAAGGTTGAAAAGGTGCTACGTGAACGCAGGTTCTTTTGTCTTTTTTCTTTAGTCAGTGAACGTTGCTAATTGGAATCTCTACCTTTACGAGAAAGTTAGGGCAGAATTTCCCCCAAGGAAGAAATCTTTCCAAGGTGCTTCAGGGAAGCTATCAGAAGGAGTGAGCAGAAGAAGGTCAGACACTGCACAGGAGTTGAGTCCTCAGCCTGCTTAACGCAGTCTTGTGATAGAAAGTAACTCAAAATTCTCAGCGTATTGAATGAGATTTAATCTCTGCTCAGGCATTTCTCAGTCAACTGCGGAAAAACATTCTCAATGGTTAGCACAGTGAGCAATATAACCTCGCTGTGTGCAACCAATCTGCTGATTCTAGCCGTTCCCCACAGGGGTAATGGGATCCGTGTAGTCAGCCTATGACTCGTCTGACCATTGTCTTTAGTATTACTGGGTATTTAATGGAGGTGAGGGTAGTCTTGCCCTCCAGTTGGAGAGCCAGTGAGAGTCTTGTGTTGCCGCTATTTGGGTTGGACAACCACATTTAGTACCAATCAAGTACCTCATTGGACAACAGCAGACCGAGCCCTCGAATGAAGGACTCTAAAGGATTCAAGTCCCACTTGTTGGGAGATGTTGGCCAGTCAGAGGATGGCAGCTCTTCACTGGTTGGTAATGCCCCCGGGGAGGCAGTGGCTGCTGCTGGGTGTGCCCCCCCGCCCCCAGCTTAGGGTCATCGTGGTGAGTGAAGGTAGGAGCTGGTCACGGGGTGGGGGTCACTGGTCAACAGCAAAGGCAGGAGGTGGCTCTCAGCAGCCCCATCCCCTTCTCAATGCTTACTCTCAAACACTGAGTGTCTGACAACAAGGGACCACCCTTGTGTCCCCACAAGTAAATGTGTCCGGCTTTACTTTCTGGGCTTCCTGAATGGTGAGATCCCCGCCATTGATGGGATGAAACCCCTCGTGCATGAACTGCCCATTTAAGCGCCTCTATTGGCGATGGGGCGAGAAGGCTGTCCACTGGCCTTCCCATCATGGGCTTAATCAGGTCCGTGATTGGAAGATGGGAAGGTCCCCACCCACCACAAATCCCCCCCTCCCCTACCATGGTCAACAAGCTCGCCATGGGAGGAAGGAACGAAATTCCATCTGATATAACTAATATACAAGCGATTCTCCCAAAAGTGCTGAATTGGTGGGAAAACTGTTCTAAATCCCGACTGCTTTGTCAGTTCAGATTCTCACCTGAATCTCCGCACTCTGTGCGCTGCAGAGAGCCCGGTCATGAATCTCATTAAAAACCCAGGGGGAGTGGGGCCTATTCGCACCAGAGTTTGACAGTTCTGGAACTCTGCGCATGTGCAGTGGTCCCGATCTGTCAGTCTCCCCTTTGGCTGGCCAGCCCAATCACTGGCCAGCCTGGGTGGGACCCCCGCAGTGCTGGCCCTCCAGCTCCCCCCCCCCCCCCATGGCCCGATCGTGGCCCCCACAACAATTCCCGGGCCAGCCCTGACCAACCCCCCCCCCCCCCCATCCCGGAGTGCCCTAATGCCTAGGCCCCACCCCCCAGCAGTGGATCCCCCCTTACCCCTCACCCCGGCAGAACCCCCCCCCCCCCCTCCCCCCGGGGTCAGACATCCTCCTGGAGGCAGCCCCGCCCCCTGGCAGACCACCCCAATCACTGCCCTCCCTCCAGCTCAGACTGATCTTGTCTGCAGAGTGGCAGCGGGGCCCCCCACCCCCACCGATCACCCCTAGGCCCCGCCCGCAATAGGCCCTGTCCCCTTGGCACTGCCCGATGCCCAATGGGCAGTGCCAAGGTGCCCCCTGGGCATGAGCACTTTGCCCCTTGGGCAGTGCTGGGGGCACAGGCTGGTACTGCCAGGGTGCCAATGCCCAGGGGGCACCACCCCCCACCTCCCGATCCCCTGGGAGGCCCCGATAGGCCCCCATGAGCACTTTGCCCTGCCAGCATCAGTAGTAAATGCGCCTAGTTTGGGGGCGTTTAAGAGATCCGTTGATAGGTTCATGGACGAAAAGAAATTGGTTTAGGTTGGAGGGTCACAGTTTTTTTTTAACTGGTCGGTGCAACATCGTGGGCCGAAGGGCCTGTTCTGCGCTGTAATGTTCTATGTTCTATGTTCTATGTTCACGTCATTCCGGTGAGGTCTCCCGCTAGATCCCCGAACGTGGGGAGTTCCCTGCCGGAATGAAGTACTCCTGGCGGGGTGGGAGATTCAATCGGGACCTGAAAGGTCCCAATAATGAACTGCTAAACATATTTAAAATACATTTAAAAGAGATTTTAAAAAGATTCAAATTACTTACCTGTCTTCCCGACGATTTCCAGCGTGGTCTGACCGGTGACTGTTCGCCAGCTGAGGGAGATGCGCATGCATTCCCAACGCATGAGCAAATCCCGGTACAAGGCCGGCAATGCGCATCTCCCACCCCAACCCGTCAGAAAAGTTGCGGGTCACGATGGGAGAATCGCGGCCCATGTTGCAACTATATAAAACCTTGGTTAGGCCGCATTTGAAATATTGCGTGCAGTTCAGGTCGCCACACTACCAGAAGGACGTGGAAGCTTTGGAGAGAGCGCAGAGAAGGTTCACCAGGATGTTGCCTGGTCTCGAGGGTGTTGACTATGAGGAGGGGTTGAATAAACCAGGATTGTTTTCACTGGAAAGACAGAGACTGAGGGGAGATATGATAGAGGTCTACAAAATTTTGTGAGGCATCGACAGGGTGGATAATCAGGGGCTCTTTCCCCAGGGTGGAAGTGTCAATTACAAGGGGGCCACAGGTTCAAGGTGAGAGGGGGAAAGTTTAAGGGAGATGTGTGGGGGGAGTTTTTCACGCAGAGAGTGATGGGTGCCTGGAATGCGCTGCCAGAGGAGGTGGTGGAAGCAGGCACATTGGCAACATTTAAGGGGCATCTGGAAGGGTACATGAATAGGGAGGGAATAGAGCGATACGGGCTGAGTAAGAGCAGAAGGGTTTTTTTTAGTTTAGTTAGGGCATCATGATCGGCACAGGCTTGGAGGGCCGAAGGGCCTGTTCCTGTGCTGTACTTTCTTTGGTCTTTGTTCTTGATTATATAGCACCTTTAACATGTAAAGACGTGCCAACGCTTTTTAATTGAGGCCAGAAGGAGAGGTAGAGAGTGTTCTGAGATGGTTCTTCTCTCTGTGGGCTCTGGGCTGGTGCGTGGCTCTTTGACTGACTGGAGGCACATTCTACTATCTGTTTAACACTTGTTTATTAACATCACTTCCAAACAGGATACAGAGTAAACATTTTGCTCCCAGGCTCTGCATTCCAACCTCTCTCTCATGAGCCTGACACATGACTCACTGATGTCAGTAGTACCTCATTGCCTCTGTCAGACATCAGCATAGTTCATCTGTTAACCCTTTGTTGTGCAGAGAGGACTAAGAAGGAAATTCCAGAGCCTAGGGCCCGGGCAACACAGCACTTAACAATGAATTAAACTTCTGCTCCATCTTGGAGCAGGGATGGGTTGGTAAGTTTGCCGACGACACGAAGGTTGGTGGGGTTGTGGATAGTCTGGAGGGATGTCAGAAGTTACAGAGGGACATAGATAGGATGCAAGACTGGGCGGACAAGTGGCAGATGGACTTCAACCCAGATAAATGCGTAGTAGTCCATTTTGGCAGGTCAAATGGGATGAAGGAGTACAATATAAAGGGAAAGACTCTTAGTACTGTAGAGGATCAGAAGGACCTTGGGCACAACTTGTGGGGCCGAAGGGCCTCTTTTGTGCTGTAGTTTTTCTATGTTTCTATCTTCCACTGAGTCACCTGATCAGATTTATCTCTCAGGATTCGAAATGTTCCCCCTCATCATTTCTGCAGTTTGTTTTCACTGCAGATGCCTACAAAACTATTTCAGCACCTAATATAATTAAATGAACTCCTGTGTGTGTCACTCAGATCAATTCTCTGCCCTTTCAGTTCCTATCGCGTTGGGACAGATTGTGAGCTTTTTACCCCCCCCCCACACATTTACCACAGATAATCCTGATAATTTAACAATCTTGGGACACTAAGGAGCAATTTAGCACGGCCAATCAGCCTAACCTGCACATCTTTGGACCGTTGGAGGAAACTGGAGCACCCAGAGGAAACCCACACAGACATGGGGAGAATGTGCAGACTCCACACAGACCCAAGGCTGGGATTGAACCCGTGTCCCTGGTGTTGTGAGGCAGCAGTGCTAACCACTGTGCCACCTTGGCTCCCAAATGTTCTGTAAGTTGTAAGTCAAAGCTTTTATTTCCCCTTTTAGTAATGAAGCATATATGGGACAGATTCTCCAATCTTGCCCGCTGATTGGATTCTCCAGTCCGGCTGCAGTAGGTGGAGATTTGGCTGAGCGCCAAGTTCTCCGCTCACACTGGCAGCGGCGGTGGGGCGTGAACAGCCAGA
Source organism: Mustelus asterias (assembly GCF_964213995.1). NCBI lineage: Eukaryota > Metazoa > Chordata > Chondrichthyes > Carcharhiniformes > Triakidae > Mustelus > Mustelus asterias. The sequence goes on along the minus strand of NC_135802.1, from coordinate 26,202,437 downwards.
GAATTCCAGCCATAATCACCCCACGTCATCAAGGTGGGTGTTATAAAAATAATAGCCGTTACAGGGCGGCACGGTGGTGCAGTGGTTAGCACTGCTGCCTCAGAGCGCCAGGAACTCAGGTTCAATTCCAGCCTCGGGCCACTGTCTGTGTGGAGTCTGCACATTCTCCCCGTGTCTGCGGGGGTTTCCTCCGGGTGCTCCGGTTTCCTTCCACACTCCGCAGATGTGTGGGTTAGGTCGATTGGCCATGCTAAATTAACCCTAGTGTCCCGGGGATTAGCAGGATTAATGAGGGAATAGGGCCTGGGTGGGATTGTTGTCGGTACAGACTCGATGGGCTGAATGGCCTCCTTCGGCACTGTGGGGATTCTATGACTACTTGACTTACACAAAATATTTTAGCAACTGCAAAATAGTTGAGAGTAATGAAGCCTGCAGATACTCGGAAGAACTGTTTCCCTTCACTAATGACTTATCAATATTCATACAGAAGGCAAAGATTACTGTGTGATTGTGATAGGAGAATGTGTTAAACAGCCACATTAAAGATAGTGGTTGAAATTATACATTTTCCTTTCTAATGAATCCATTAATGCAATATTGAATATTAAGTGGATAATTTGGAATAGCAGAGATTACTGCAATTAACTTGTCTCTGATTCTATTATTCTTATCTGCTGCTAAGTGGAGTTTATGTACAGAATGCAGGGAAATGGAGTTAAAGGAATAATTTCAGCCACAATCCTGACTGGCTCTCTCCTACTTCTCATGTAATGTGGCCTCACAGAGTCCGATCCAGTGAGGTACATGAGTGTCACAGCAGCAGAAGAAATTCAAAGCAGAATTTAAGGTCCTGCTAAATCTTGCTTGAACAGGATTTATTAAACTAGAAAGAGTGCAGAAAGGGGTTACTAGGATGCTACCGGGACTTGCTGGTTTGAGTTATAAGGAGAGGCTGGATAGACTGGGACTTTTTTCTCTGGAGTGTAGAAGGCTGAGGGATGATCTGATAGAGGTCTATAAAATAATGAGGGGCATAGATCAGCTAGAGAGTCAACATTTTTCCCCAAATGTAGGGGAGTCTAAAACTAGAGGGCATTGGTTTAAGGTGAGAGGGGAGAAATACAAAAGGGGCAATTTTTTCACACAGAGGGTAGTGAGGATCTGGAACAAGCTGCCAGAGGCAATAGTACAGCGACAATAGTACAATTTTGTCTTTTACAAAGCATTTAGACAGTTACATGGGTAAGATGGGGTATGGGCCAAACACGGGCAAATGGGTTAGTGGTTAAAACAAAGGGCGGCATGGACAAGTTGGGCCGAAACTGTCCATGCTGTAAGCCTCTATGTCTCTATGACTCAAGAACAGCTTCTCCCCTGCTGCCATCAGTCTTTTGAATGGACCTCCCTTATATTAAGTTAATTTTTCTCTACACCCTAGCTAAAACTGTAACACTATATTCTGCACTCTCTCCTTTCCTTCTCTATGAACAGTATGCTTAGTCTGTATAGCGCGTAAGAAACAATACTTTTCACTGTACGCTCATGCATGTGACAATAATAAATCACATCAGTACACATTGAATTAGCTAAGCCTAAAGCTGAAAGAGATGCAGTCACTTTAGCTGATCTAACATTTAACATGGTCCAGCATTACAGTAATGAGCAAAGCCATGGAAGCAATAGAAAATAGACTGAATTTTCCCCTCAAACTAAGGAAGCAGAGACTTCCATCCTGCCTATAATTTAGATATAGGAAAACAACAGCCTTCATTAACCAATGGCACGGTGGCAAAGTGGTTAGCACTGCTGCCTCACAACACCAGGGACCCGGGTTCAATTCCGACCTCAGGTGACTGTGTGGAGTTTGCACGTTCTCCCCGTATCTGCGTGGGCTTCCTCCAGGTGCTCCGGTTTCCTCCCACACTCCAAACATGTGCAGGTTAGGTTGATTGGCCATGCTAAATTGTCCCAAGATGTGTAGGTTAGATGGATTAACCAGGATAAATGTGTGGGGTTACAGGAATAGGGTGGGGGATAGGGCCTGGGTAAGATACTCTGTCAGAGAATAGGTGCAGACGCAATGGGCAGAATGGCCTCATCTGCGCTCTAGGGGTTCTATGATTCACCAAGGTCACTTGGACTACATTGAGGGTTGGCAGATGTGATTGGACATATATCTAGAAGTGTCAGCACATGACCATGTGCCTCCAACAGGCCCAGGCCCAGCCTCTGGCCATTGCTAATCCAACATATCAAAGCTCACCTTCCCATACCAGTGAGTCCACTCTTCATTACCAGATTTGATGATTCCTGACTGTTAAACAGCCCTCTAACCCATATCTGATATTTTTATAACTAATGAATCAAAGTACTCAAAAATTAATTTTGAAGACTAATTAGTACCTATATAATCTTTCCCCTTGGCTGCTCACAGCAGTGTTAGAACAAAGAGCAAAGAAAATTACAGCACAGGAACAGGCCCTTCGGCCCTCCAAACCTGCACCGACCATGCTGCCCGTCTGAACTAAACCCCCTACCCTTCCGGGGACCATATCCCTCTATTCCCATCCTATCATGTATTTGTCCAGACGCCCCTTAAAAGTCACTATCGTATCTGCTTCAACTACTGCCCCCGGCAGCAAGTTCCAGGCACCCACCACCCTCTGTGTAAAAAACTTGCCTCGTACATCTCCTTTAAACCTTGCTCCTCGCACCTTAAACCTATGCCCCCTCGTAATTGACTCTTCCACCCTGGGAAAAAGCTTCTGACTATCCACCCTGTCCATGCCCCTCTTGTAGACTTCTATCTCCGTCGTTCCAGTGAGAACAAGCCAAGTTTCTCCAACCTCTCCACATACCTAATGCCCTCCTTACCAGGTAACATCCTGGTAAATCTTTTCAATACCCTCTCCAAAGCCTCCACATCCTTCTGGTAGTGTGGCGACCAGAATTGAACACTATGTTCCAAGTGCGGCCTAACTAAGGTTCTATAAAGCTGCAACATGACTTGCCAATTTTTAAACTCAACACCCCAGCTGATGAAGGCAAGCATGCCGTATGCTTTCTTGACTACCTTCTCCACCTGCATTGCCACTTTCAGTGACCTGTGTAGAACAAAGAACAAAGAACAGTACCGCACAGGAAACAGGCCCTTCGGCCCTCCAAGCCTGTGCCGCTCCTTGGTCCAACTAGACCAATCGTTTGTATCCCTCCATTCCCAGGCTGCTCATGTGACTATCCAGGTAAGTCTTAAACGATGTCAGCGTGCCTGCCTCCACCACCCTACTTGGCAGTGCATTCCAGGCCCCCACCACCCTCTGTGTAAAAAACGTCCCTCTGATATCTGAGTTATACTTCGCCCCTCTCACCTTGAGCCCGTGACCCCTCGTGATCGTCACCTCCGACCTGGGAAAAAGCTTCCCACTGTTCACCCTATCTATACCCTTCATAATCTTGTACACCTCTATTAGATCTCCCCTCATTCTCCGTCTTTCCAGGGAGAACAACCCCAGTTTACCCAATCTCTCCTCATAGCTAAGGCCCTCCATACCAGGCAACATCCTGGGAAACCTTCTCTGCACTCTCTCTAATGCCTCCACGTCCTTCTGGTAGTGCGGCAACCAGAACTGGACGCAGTACTCCAAATGTGGCCTAACCAGCGTTCTATACAGCTGCATCATCAGACTCCAGCTTTTATACTCTATACCCCGTCCTATAAAGGCAAGCATACCATATGCCTTCTTCACCACCTTCTCCACCTGTGTTGCCACCTTCAAGGATTTGTGGACTTGCACACCTAGGTCCCTCTGTGTTTCTATACTCCTGATGACTCTGCCATTTATTGTATAACTTCTCCCTACATTATTTCTTCCAAAATGCATCACTTCGCATTTATCCAGATTAAACTCCATCTGCCACCTCTCCGCCCAATTTTCCAGCCTATCTATATCCTGCTGTATTGCCCGACAATGCTCTTCGCTATCCGCAAGTCCAGCCTGTACCTATACACCCAGATCCCTCTGCCTATCAATACTCGTAAGGGTTCTGCCATTTACTGTACATTTCCCATCTGTATTAGACCTTCCAAAATGCATTACCTCACATTTGTCCGGATTAAACTCCATCTGCCATCTCTCCGCCCCAGTCTCCAACCGATCTATATCCTGCTGTATCCTCTGATGGTCCTCATTGCTATCCACAATTCCACCAACCTTTGTGTTGTCTGCAAACTTACTCATCAAACTAATGTTCTGGAGATATATTTATAATTCCTCAAGACTCCAGGGCAAACCTGAGGCAACTCTAGTTTATAACACACATGCATCCTGAGGCCCCATTCCTATGGCATTATCTCCTTTTGTATTCTGTGCTTTGAGATACTCAAGCAAGGATCCTATTTGATTTATTTATGGCCTTTTTCTACTTGCGTCACCACTTTTAATGACCTTTGCATCTGCACAATGTCCCTCTGTTTTTCCTCTTGACGTTGTTTTGCCAATTACCTCCATTCAGTGTCCTTTAGTTATTGACCTGATATCAATGGGAACAGCTCCTCCCCATCTACTCGGCTAGACCTTTCATGATTATCAACACCTCTATCAAATCTCCTCTCAGTATTCTCTTCTCCAAGGAAAACATTCCCAAATTCTCCAATCCATCTTCATAACGGAGGTTGCTCATCGCTGGGACCATGCTCGTGAATCTTTTCTGCAGCCTGTCTAATAATGCAGTGATGGACAACCTAGGCTAGGGAGTGGGCCGTATAAATGGCCCACCTTCATCTCCGCAAGATTGGAAGCAGGCATGTTCCCAGGAAAAAGATTAAATACACACCGAATATTTCATAACAGGTTATGGAAAATGCTTAATCGTTCATATATTAATAGAGCCATCACCTTCAAACGGTAAAAACAAAATAATATTTATGCTTTGGATGCAGAGGGAGCGCATGGCTCTCACAGTCAGGTCATGTGCAATCGACATGTACCTTACCTGTCCTTGCTTTACATGTGTGTCAGTTCAGACATACCAGTAGGAAAAATACTATGCGGGCGAAATTGATGGAATGTGGCAACCCCACGCATGGGCAACAGTCAACAAAATGTCTCGTGGGCCACACTCAGAACCCAGATGGGCCGCATGTGGCCCCTAGGCCACAGGTCGCCCACCGATACCTTGACATCCTTCCCAAAGTGTGGTACCCAGAACTGCATGCAGCACCCCAGCTGAGGCCGAGCTGGTGTTTTATATCAGGGAGAACTTCCCTGTTTTTTATTGAATTGTGTCGTGTGGTCTTGCATATTCACCTGAGAGGAAAGACATCTTTGAAAGGAATGCTAAACCTCGATGGGCTTGAAGAATCCCATGGTATTATTGTGGTGAACAGCAGGGGAGTTCTCCATAGTGTCCGAGCGAATGTTACCCATCAATCAAACATCACCAAGAAAACATATGACCTCTCGCTGTTTGAGGCAGCTTGTGTGCATAATGGCAATCATGTTTCCTATATTAGCTTAATTGGTTGTAGGTTGTTCTGGCACATTCTGAAGTCATGAAAGATGTCATTCAAATGTAGGATCTTTCTTTCTTGATTGAGAAGTATTCATTTTCGGGACCGAATAAATGGGCTACAGTCTTTTCTGGTCCTGTACATTCCAATGTCCTGTTTTCACTCATTAAATGTAACCAAGCTAATATTCCCATTAAAATAATATACAGAGGAATGTCATACACAAGCTTCAAGTGTCCATTAACTATTGTGGCCTTAATATTTTTGCTTTATATCTGCTGACAGAGAATTCCAACAGTGCAGAAGGAGGTTCTTAGGCCCATCGAGTTTGCACAGACTCTTCTGACAGAGGGCCCTGTTTTACCATTTTGATTCTCGGTGCTGGGCAGACTTGAAACTGGGAGTGTTTCAGATCCGACTTTTAGACCCGTTCTCAGGCACCCCCATACGCACTCTGCCTGAAAAAATATCAGCGATTCCGAATCGCGCTGCAGAAGCCAGTGGGAGGGGCTTAACGCGCCCAAAATCCTGCAGCTCCGATTGGCGCCTCCAACTGTGCATGCGCAGAAACAAAAATGTTAGAATGCGGCTCCCCCGCCACATCCCTCCCGGGCTGGATAATACCCCCCCCTGACCCCCACAGACAATGCCCCACCCCCACAACATTACTGGCCCCCTTAACCCCTCCACCCCACCATCATCCAGACCGATCAAAGGACCCCTCCCCCTCCCTTCTCCACTCACTGATCTCAGGCAGAGTGGCAGTGGACCCCCTTTCACCCCCACTGATCACAGGCTGACCCACCTCCCCCCCCCCCCCCCGCCCACCAATCTCAAGCAGAGAGACGACAGACCTCCTCACTAACCCCCACTGATCGAACTTATGTGAAGCATGATTGTTTTGCGCCAATTCCGGATTGGTGAACGCAGTGGTAAAGAGGGAAGTGCTGGTATGGTTGGATGTGCAGCCCATTAAGTCAATTTAAATGCATACAAAGGCATTTAAATGGCCGTCGCACCCGTTTCGTGTGCAGTCCCGATCGCGGCCATTTTCGGCCCTTAGTAAAGGAGGAACCGGCGCAGAGGCCGGTTTACATCTGCTACTCGCCTCACGCCCGACTTTTCCAAGTTTTTGCGCCTGAAAATGGGCGCAACGTGATGAAAAAATTGGGCCCAGAGTGTCTTACCCAGGCCCTTTCCCCTGCCCTATCCCCCTAACCCCGCATGTTTATCACGGCTAATCCATCCAATCTGCACATCTTGGGACACTTAGGGACAACTTAGCATGGCCAATCCATCTAACTTGCACATCTTTGGAGTGTGGGAGGAAAACGGAGCACCCAGAGGAAACACATGCAGACACGGGGAGAACGTGCAAACAGTGACCCCGAATTGAACCCGGGTCCCTGCCACGGTGAGGCAGCGGTGCTAACCACTGTGCCATCATGCCACCCTTGGCAAATCAGTTGTCCTACATTTTCCACGAGTTGGGGAGTCAAAGACAGATGGTCATAATCAGAGCCGGGCTTGGAACTGTCTCATTCATGAGGGTGCATGATGGTGGACACTTTATATGGCTGAGTAGGTTTAAAGCAAACTTGATGCTGAATGTCCAAGTTACCACGAACACAAAGCAACAATATTCAATATTACAGACAAGAGCTGTTCATCCAGTAATACAAAATATGACAGTTTAGTTCTTATATCGTCCTTTAAGGTACAAAACATTTTTGGACAAAAAGATGATTTATTTTAATGGGATTTATTTTAGCACCAACAGTAACCAATATAAAATGAATGCCGATGGAAAATCAAGGTGAGAGGAACGTAGTCCTTGGGGGGGGGAAGCAGTGGCATAGTGGTATTGTCACTGAACTAGTTAATCCAGAGAACCAGGGTTATGCACTGGGGAACCAGGTTCGAATCCTGCCTTGGAATTTGAATTCAATAAAACTCTGGAATTAAAAGTCTAATGATGGCCATAAAACGATTGTTGTGAAAACCCACCTGGTTCACCAATGTCCTTTACGAAAGGAAATCTGCCGTCCTTACGTGGTCTGGCCAACATGTGACTCCAGATCCACAGCGATGTGGTTGACTCTTAAAATGCCCTCTGAAATAGAACATAGAACGTAGAACATTACAGCGCAGTACAGGCCCTTCGGCCCTCGATGTTGCGCCGACCAGTGGAACCAATCTAAAGCCCCTCTAATCTACACTATTCCAATATCATCCATATGTTTATCCAATAACCATTTGAATGCTCTTAATGTTGACGAGTCCACTACTGCTGCAGGCAGGGCATTCCATGCCCTTACTACTCTCTGAGTAAAGAACCTACCTCTAACATCTGTCCTATATCTCTCACCCCTCAATTTAAAGCTATGTCCCCTTGTGTTAGCCATCACCATCCGAGGAAAAAGGCTCTCACTATCCACCCTATCTAATCCTCTGATCATCTTGTATGCCACTATTAAGTCACCTCTTAACCTTCTTCTCTCTAACGAAAACAACCTCAAGTCCCTCAGCCTTTCCTCATATGATTTTCCCACCATACCAGGCAACATCCTGGTAAATCTCCTTTGCACCCTTTCCAACACTTCCACATCTTTCCTATAATGCGGCGACCAGAACTGTACCCAATACTCCAAGTGCGGCCGCACCAGAGTTTTGTACAGTTGCAGCATGACCTCCTGGCTCCGAAACTCAATCCCTCTACCAATAAACGCTAACACACCGTACGCCTTCTTAAGGACCCTATCAACCTGGGTGCCAACTTTCAGGGATCAATGCACATGGACACCCAGATCCCTCTGTTCATCCACACTACCAAGTATCTTACCATTAGCCCAGTACTCTGTATTCCTGTTACTCCTTCCAAAGTGAATCACCTCACACTTTTCCGCATTAAACTCCATTTGCCACCTCTCAGCCCAGCTCTGCAGCTTATCTATGTCCCTCTGTAACCTGCCACTTCCCTCCGCACTGTCTACAACTCCACCGACTTTAGTGTCATCCGCAAATTTACTAATCCATCCTTCTACGCCCTCATCCAGGTCATTAATAAAAACGACAAACAGCAGTGGCCCCAAAACAGATCCTTGCGGTACACCACTAGTAACTGAACTCCAGGATGAATATTTCCCATCAACCACCACCCTCTGTTTTCTTACAGCTAGCCAATTCCTGATCCAAACCACTAAATCACCCTCAATCCCATGTGTCCGTATTTTCTGCAAAAGCTTACCATGGGAATGTTATCAAACGCTTTGCTGAAATCCATATACACCACATCAACCGCTTTACCCTCATCCACCTCTTTGGTCACCTTCTCAAAGAACTCAATAAGGTTTGTGAGGCACGACCTACCCTTCACAAAACCGTGCTGACTATCCCTAATCAAATTATTCCTTTCTAGGTGATTATAAATCCTATCTCTTATAATCCTTTCCAAAACTTTGCCCACAACAGAAGTAAGGCTCACCGGTCTATAATTACCAGGGTTGTCCCTACTCCCTTTCTTGAACAAGGGGACAACATTTGCTATCCTCCAGTCTTCTGGCACTGTTCCTGTAGACAATGACAACTCAAAGATCAAGGCCAAAGGCTCTGCAATCTCCTCTCTAGCCTCCCAGAGAATCCTAGGATAAATCCCATCCCATCCCATCCCATCCGGCCCAGGGGACTTATCTTATTTGAACTGAGTGGCCTAGCATGTCACTCAGTTCAAGACCAATTGGGGACAGGCAATAAATACTGGCCCAGCCAGCGATGCCCACGTCCCAGTGGTTAGCACTGCTGCCTCACAGCGCCAGGGTCCCAGATTTAATACCGGCCTCAGGTCACTGTCTGTGTGGAGTTTGCACTTTCTCCCTGTGTCTGCGTGGGTTTCCTCCGTGTGCTCCGGTTTCCTCCCATAGTCCAAAGATGCGCGGGTTCGGTGGATTTGCGATGCTAAATTGACCCTAGTGTCAGGGGGATTAGTAGGGCAGATGCGTGGGGTTATAGGAATAGGGCCTGGGTGGTATTGTGGTCGGTGCAGACTCGATGGGCCGAATGGTCTTCTGTACTGTCAGGATTCTGTGATTCTATGAAAACAAAAATTCAGACGAACTAATTTTTTCCCACTCTTTTTCTCCCCACATGCAGAAAACTGCGTTGCACTCGGAACTACATCCACCTGAATCTATTTTTCTCTTTCATTTTGCGTGCAATATTCGTGATCCTGAAGGATGACGCACTGTACTCCGATTCTGGGCAATGTACTGAAGCAGCATTGGTAAGTCACTCTTACATCCCTGTCAGCACAGTTGGGCCATATTCCCACAGATTACCAACAATAAGAATGAGAAGAGGATTGTTACTGTTAATAAAATTTGAAATTAATAAGGCACCTAATCACTGCAAGAATTCAAGCTCAATTAATTACTTTGAAATGCAATGGTTATGGTATAAACACGACCGATACCACACAGTAAGCCTTCAAAAGCAGCACATTAGTTTAATAGCCATGGGTGGAATTTAAAGCTCCGCGCCCTGCGCAGGCGAGGTCGAAGGCCTGGAAAAGGGGTCATGTGATCAGGCCAGAGGCTGCACAGCAAAGATGCAGGCTCCTCCTCTTGCCTCACTCCCACCAGGTGTCAAAGAACAAAGAAAAGCACAGCACAGGAACAGGCCCTTCAGCCCTCCAGGCCCATTCCAATCATGATGCCCTAAACAAACTGAAAAATAGCAACATTCAAGAGGCATCTGGATGGCTACAAATAGAGGGAGGGAATCGAGGGATAATCAGTCCATTTCCCTCTATTCCCTCCCTATTCATGTACCCATCCAGATGCCTCTTAAATGTTGCTAATGTGCCTGCTTCCACCGCTTCCTCTGGCAACATGTTCCAGGCACCCACCACTCTCGGCGTGAAAAACTTTCCCTGCACACATCCCTTAAACTTTCCCCCTCTCATCTTGAACCTGTGCCCCCTTGTAAGCGACATTTCCTCCCTGGGAAAAAGCCTCTGACTATCACCCTGTCTGTGCCTCTCATAATTTTGTAGACCTCTATCAGGTCTCCCCCTCAGCCTCTGGCTTTCCAATGAAAAGAATCCTAGTTTATTCGACCTCTCCTCATAGCCAATGCCTCGTGCCAAGAGATATGGGGAGAGCGCGGGAGTATGGCATTGAGATAGAAGATCGGCCATGATCATATTGCATGGCGGAGCAGGCTCAAGGGGCCGAATGGCCTACTCCTGCTCCTGGTTTCTACATCTTGGGCAATTGAGATCACTGATAGGCTGCATCCGGTCACCGTTGGTATTCAACCAGCGGCCCGGGCAGAGGGTTTACCCTCTGGGGCGGCCGCCCAGAAAACCCTGCAAACAGCATTGTCACTTTTATATCCAGAATAAGATAGAATGGAAAAGCAACAAAGTCACCGTTGAACTCACACAGGACCTTCATCACAGATGGAGTATTGTGTAAAGCTGGGTTCACATTCCTGCAGGAACATTAGAAAATCAGTGGAGTAGATGTAATAAATATTACCATGAGGTGAAGGGTTATAGTTGTGAAGGCTTAAAAAATGAGTTGAGGTAAGCAGGTTAAAAATTGTCTTCTGAAAGGTTATGGTAAGTTAAATAGTGATTATCTTCGCCGATGATAATAAGAGACTAGAACCACATTGTTTCATGCAAATGATGCCTCAAATGTAGAACTGCCTCTCACAGAGCATTGCTAAAGCAAAATCCATTAAAACATTTACCAATTGCCAAGAACAGGAATACTAACAGCGTCTGTGCAACAATTAGGAGAATGAGGTTGACCGAGGTCGTTCAGACGGAGAAAAACACTTGGGTTAATGAGTCAAATTGCTTGGCTTTAACGTTTCTGTGATTCTTTTACTTATTCTGAAATTCAAGTCAAAGGGTCATTGAAATAAGGTCTCCCTCTCCCACAAAGGGCGGCACGATGGCACAGTGGTTAGCACTACTGCCTCATAATGCCAGGGACCCAGGTTCGATTCTCGGCTTGGGTCACTGTCTGTGTAGAGTTTGCACGTTCTCCCCGTGTCTGCATGGGTTTCCTCCGGGTGCTCCGGTTTCCTCCCACGGTCCAAAAATGTGCGGGTTAGGTGGATTGGCCATGCTAAATTGCTCCCTGGTGTTAGGGCGATGTCAGGGGGATTAGCAGGGTATAGGGGATGGCTACGGGGATAGGGCCTGGGTGGGATTGTTACCGGTGCAGACTCGAAGGGCTGAATGGCCTCCTTCTATGATTCTATGAAAGAGCAGTAGAAGCCAGCATAATTAATAATCTTAAGCTTGAATCAATGGATTTGGACGAGACAAGGTAACTAAGGCCAGGTGTAGGGCAGGATTTTTCACAGTGCTGGTCAAGTAGCGTAGTGGAACCGGGGAGGGGGGATAAGTCGATGAAACCTCTGTATAGTTTGACAAGTGTAACTTAATTCTTATTGCTTGGCTCTTTTGACTAGCAACCTCTTCCTCTGGATTTAACTCTCAAGCCCTGGTTTCTGTCTTGCGTCTCCTGGCTTCTCCCTCTAGTTCCGCTTGGTTCCACTGTACAGGCAAAGTTGTTCATTTTATTAATACAAGGAAAAGGCATAAGGATAGACTCAAAGCCACACTAAAGCACAGAGTCATTAATACCACTGACATGGGCGGCATGGTGGCACAGTGGTTAGCACTGCTGCCTCACAGTGCCAGGGATCCAAGTTCGATTCCAACCTCGGGTCACTGTCTGTGTGGAGTTTGCACATTCTCCCCGTGTCTGCGTGGGCTTCCTCCGAGTGCTCCAGTTTTCTCCCACACTCTAAAGAATGTGCAGGTTAAATGGATTGGCCATGGTAAATGGCCCCTTAGTGTCCCAAGAAGTGTAGGTTAGATGGGTTAACCATGGTGAATGGACTGGCAGTGGAAGAGGAAGGAGAGGGAAGCTAACCCGGGGTTGTAAATTCCACTCCCCTGCCTAACAACGTGCCCCCATTGCGTAAGAGCTTGTGGATCCAGAGTTGGGCTCCCTCGGTCACCTGAAGACGCACCAAACCCAACGTACGTCACCCTCGATTTCGAGGGACCGCCACCACTGGCGACGAAAACAAAATACCGCAGATGCTGGAAATCATAAATTAAAGCGAAAATGACTGGAAAACCTCAGCAGGTTAGGCAGCTGCTGTGGTGAGAGAAACAGAGTCAGAGGGCAGGATTTTCCAGCCGTTCCTGCCAGCGGGATCATCCAGTCCAGCTGTCGGCGAGCCCCCGCCACCGATTCACCAGCGTTGGTGGGGGGAGGGTGCGAATGACGGGAAACCCTGTCGGCAGATCCCACCACCGGCCATTAGTGTTCCGCCGCCACAGGAAGGAAAATCCCACCAGACATTTCGGGTTATGGACGGCACGGTGGCACAGTGGTTAGCACTGCTGCCTCACAGCGCCAGGGACCCAGGTTCAATTCTGACCTCAGGTCACTGTCTGTGTGGAGTTTGCACATTCTCCCCATGTCTGCGTGGGATTCCTCCGAGTGCTCCGGTTTCCTCCCACAGTCCAAAGATGTGTAGGTTAGGTTGATTGGCCATGCTAAATTACCCCTTAGTGCCAGGGTGATTAGCAGGGTAAATATGAGGGATTACGGGATTAGGGCCAGGGTGGGATTGTTGTCGGTGCAGACTCGATGGGCCAAATGGCCTCCTTCTGCACTGTAGGGATTCTATGATTCTATGATGTTCTGATGAAAGGACACGTACTGAAATATTAACTCTGCTTTTCCCTCCACAGGTGCTGCCTGACCTGCTGAGTATTTCCAGCATATTTTACTTTTATTTCATTCTTCTTCCTATGATTAATTTATGGGTGTCACTAGCAGGACAGCATTCATCAACCAAATACAGAGTCTGGGAGAGAATCATAGAAACCATTCAGTGCTATTCAGCCCACCGAGGTTGCACCAACTCTCTGACAGAGCATCTCACCCAGGCCGTATGGGTAACTCCGCACATTTACCCCACTAATCCCCCTAACCTACGCACCTTGGGACACCAAGGGGCAGTTTAGCATGGCCAATGCACCTAACCCGCACATCTTTGGACGCAGAAGAAACCCACGCAGACACGGGGAGAATGTACAAACTCCACACAGACAGTGACCCAAGCCGGGAATCGAACCCAGGTCCCTGCCGCTGTGAAGCAGCAGTGCTAATCACTGTGCCACCGTGCCGCCAAATGGAAACGGGGATAGAAAGAAACTCAATGAACCCAAACTGGTGACCAAGAGAAGCCAAAAGATCCGGGTCCCAGAGAAAGCAATTGAATCCCTGCAAGGTGGTTAGCATAACTGAAGCAGTGCTGGGTGACACGGGCAGCGCATCTACATTGCCTGATGTAACTAAGCACCGGCTACAATCTTGAAGATTTGCAAAGATGAGTTTTACTTGTGATTTTCTGAGCTTGCTTTTACTGGAAGCAGATTGCATGCGCAAACTGGTTTAACTGGGAATGCGGTACTCTATTGCACACAATCCTCTCATCTTACTCCTTATTTATTTTGATCGAGCCACAGCCCGAGTTAATGTCAGTCGATTACCCTCGGTTTGGAATTCCGAATTGAGTTCTTACTTTCTGCTCGCTTATCCTTTAATGGCCACAATCGCCACTGGGGATTAAAATACGTCCCAGGAGTTTGAGATCCGGTGGTGGGGTTTTTTTGATTTAATTTGATTCGATTTATTATTGTCACATGTATTAACGTACAGTGAGAAGTATTGTTTCTTGCGCGCTAAACAAACAAAGCATACCATTCATAGAGAAGGAAATGAGAGAATGCAGAATGTAGTGTTACAGTCATAGCTAGGGTGTAGAGAAAGATCAACTTAATGCAAGGTAGGTCCATTCAAAGGTCGGTTGGCAGCAGGGAAGAAGCTGTTTTTGAGTCGATTGGTACGCGTCCTCAGACTTTTGTATCTTCTTCCCGATGGAAGAAGATGGAAGAGAGAATGTCCGGAGTTTATGCAATGTTCAATCCAAAGTCAGATTGAGTTTAGTGGGTTAAAAACTGTACTCAGTGGCGAAAGGGGGAGATCAGGATATTGAATTTGATGAACAGCCATGATCAAAATGAATGGTAGAGCAGACTCAAACCTTCTATGTTTCAAAGGCTAAGTTTGTAAAGAAATGCATTAACAGTTGTTTGTTTGCTGCCTTTGTGATTAATTAATATTGGATAGTATTTTATATACCTCTGCCAGGTGTACTTTCGGCAAGGTGGGGAGGGGGCACATAATATATTGCAGGTGCCCATCCCACCACCTTACCACCCACCCCCGAGCACATCACCATAATATGGGGGGTGGGCCAGTAACAAAATCGGCAACTCATCCACTGTATTCAATAATCAACGGTCAATTAGACTTGTTACCAAGCAACAATACACTGCCCACGCCATAAACCATTTGGTGTGGACAGTCAGGTAGGAATGGGAAGCCCGATATTTTTCTCAAGGATGGGAAGGAGGGGTTCTTTGCTCTTCAGGGGCTACCGTTTATCACCGTGGAGCCCCCCACCCCCCTAAGATCGAACCCCATCTTCCTTCCGACCCAACCGCGACCTTAAACTCACCGCTCCCCACCCCCTGCCCTCTCCCTGACCTTCCCAATCATTCCCTATCCAAAAACGGCCTCCAGGGATTGATGGGTCTTATTCCTTTTCCTGCAGTCCCGGTGTCTGTCATTGCTGTGTTTATGGCACTGCTGGAAGTGATGGAGTTGTTGGCCAATCAGATTGGCTGGTATTCCTCCCCAGTGGGAGACGGAATTCCCACTTAGCCCTCCTTTAGCCACCCCACTGCACGTGCCAGTTAGCTTAACATCTGCCGTTGGGAAAATGTTAGAGTCCATTATGCAGGATGTAATCAAGCAGAGTCAGCATGTCTTCACGAAGGGGGAATCATGCCTGACAAATTAATTAGAGTTCTTTGAGGATAGATAAAGGGGAACCAGTAGATGTAATATACCTGGATTTCCAAAAAGCATTTGATGAGCTACCGCACAAAAGGCTACTTAAGATAAGAGCCAGTGGTGTTGGGGGTAGTATGTTAGCATGGATAGAGGATCAACTAACTGATAGAAGACAGAGAGTTGGGATAAGAGGGGCATTTTCAGGATAGCAACCTGTAACTCCTGGAGTTCCACAGGGATCAGTGCTGGGGCCTCAATTATTTACAATGGATATTAATAGTTATGAGATGGGCGAGTTGGGGCCATTATATCAAATTCTGCTTGTTCTGCTCCTGGGAAGTGCCTGGGTTAGTGGCTAACTTAGAGATATTATATGAATGAAAACTGAAAACTGTTGTTTGCGGTCTCTGGTGGTCCAATTCAAAAGTATTGTTGCCTTTGACATGATACAGAGGTAGGGTGGGATTTTCTGGCCATTTCCGCCGGCAGGATCTTCTGGTCCTGCTGATGGCGACCCTCTGTCATGGGTTCCCCGGCAGCAGGAGATGCAAACAATGCGAAATGCCGATGAGAGTGCCGGGAGCTGAAACTCCCGCCAATGGCGGGCTGCCTCTGCCGCCGCAAAATGCGCAATCGGGGGTGGAGGGGAGGAGATGTAGACCCGATCATAAATAACAAGACCTGCTATAGATATACGCAACAAAGCACCTTCCAAACTCACAACCACTACACCTAGAAAGACAATGGCAGCAAATACTTGGGGAACACCACCACTTGGGGAACCACCTCCAAGCCACTCATCATCCTGATTTGGAGATATATCGCTGTTCCTCCGCCGTCGCTGGGTCAAAATCCTGCAACTCCCTCCCTAAGAGCAGTGTGGGTGTATCTACACCACATGGACTGCAGCGGTTTAAAAAGGTAGCTCACAACCACCTTCTCAAGGGCAACTAGAGATGGGCAATAAATGCTGGCCAGCCAGTGATGCCCACAGCCTTTGAATGAATGGAAAGAAACAATTTCCAAATTTTGAGAATTATAGTCATGAAGAAGTTAAAAAAGTTAACCTTATGTTCATCAAAGTGACACTAGTTGAAGGGTTCAAGATTATGAAGTGAATTGATAAATTATGTACTAAAGAACAAAGAACAAAGAAAATTACAGCACAGGAACAGACCCTTCGGCCCTCCAAGCCTGCACCGACCATGCTGCCCAACTGAACTAAACCCTCTACCCTTCCGGGGACCATATCCCTCTATTCCCATCCTATTCATGTATTTGTCCAGATGCCCCTTAAAACTCACTATCGTATCTGCTTCTACTACCTTCCCCGGCAGCGAGTTCCACCCACTACTCTCTGTGTAAAAAACTTGCCTCATACATCTCCTTTAAACCTTGCCCCTCGCACCTGAAACCTGTGCCCCCTAGTAATTGACTCTTCCACCCTGGGAAAAAGCTTCTGACTATCCACTCTGTCCATGCCCCTTATAATCTTGTAGACTTCTATCAGCTCGCCCCTCAACCTCCGTCATTCCAGTGAGAGCAAACCAAGTTTCTCCAACCTCTCCTCATAGCTAATGCCCTCCACACCTGGCAACATCCTGGTAAATCTTTTCAGTACCCTCTCCAAAGCCTCCACATCCTTCTGGTAGTGTGACAACCAGAATTGAACACTATATTCCAAGTGCGGCCTAACTAAGGTTCTACTGTCCAGATAAAACGTGATTAAATTTCGTAAATATTAATGATCTACGTTTAAAAGTTGCATTGTGATGTATTACAATTGATGGACATGTGGGCCATAAGCTGTCTTACAAAGGCTGACGTTTGAGCCTTTTTCCTGTCAACATTGAGTTAATTAATGAACTGTGGAACTCGACTTACTAGTCAACAAGTCAGTAGTTTAGTTTTAAGTTAAGTTTATTTATTAGTGTCACAAATAGGCTTACATTAACACTGCAATGAAGTTACTGTTAAAATCTCCCAGTCGCCACACTCCAGTGCTTGTTTGGGTACACTGAGGGAGAATTTAGCATGGTCAATGCACTTAAACAGCATGTCTTTCAGACTGTGGGAGGAAAGCAGAGGAAACCCACACAAACACGGGGAGAATGTGCAGACTCTGCACAGTGACCCAAGCCGGGAATCGAACCCGAGTCCATGGTGCTGTGAGGCAGCAGTGCTGATCATTGTGCCACCGTGCTGCCCTAAAGTACAGCTGCTCCGCCAACTTCCCTTCTAACTTGGGCAGAAGTTGCTTTTGAACCTGTCCCTCCCCTGTTAAGAAAGATCATAGAAATCATAGAAACCCTACAGTACAGAAAGAGGCCATTCGGCCCATCGAGTCTGCACCAACCACAATCCCACCCAGGCCCTACCCCCATATTCACCCACTAATCCCTCTAACCTACGCATCTCAGGACACTAGGGGCAATTTTAGCATGGCCAATCAACCTAACCCGCACATCTTTGGACTGTGGGAGGAAACCGGAGCACCCGGAGGAAACCCACGCAGACACGAGGAGAATGTACAAACTCCACACAGACAGTGACCCAAGCCGGGAATCGAACCCAGGTCCCTGGAGCTGTGAAGCAGCAGTGCTAACCACTGTGCTACCGTGCCGCCCAACAGGTTAACCTGCTGGGCTTTAACCTGATGTTGTGAGACTTCTTAGTGTGCTTACCCCAGTCCAACGCCGGCATCTTTACATCAAGAAAGATCACAGCAGTCATGATTTAAATTTTAAACTTCTAACCTAAACAAGCTACAAAAAAAGATAAATTGTAGAAAA
Organism: Mustelus asterias; assembly: GCF_964213995.1. Lineage (NCBI taxonomy): Eukaryota > Metazoa > Chordata > Chondrichthyes > Carcharhiniformes > Triakidae > Mustelus > Mustelus asterias. Next base: position 26,184,174 of record NC_135802.1, on the reverse strand, counting down.
ACGGAAACCCACAGGGAGAATGTGCAGCCTCTGCACGGACGGTGACACAAGCTGGGAATTGAACTGGGGTCCCTGGCGCTGTGAGGTAGCAGTGTTAGCCAGTGTGCCACCGTGCTGCCCAGGTAGCCAACAACTCAGTCGCTAGAATTCACAACCTCATACAAAGAAGTTGAGATATAGGAAGCCTTCTTGTGGAACTACCTTCTGCTGTAAAAGTTAGGTTTATTTATTAGTCACAAGTAAGGCTTACATTAACACTGCAATGAAGTTACTGTGAAATTCCCCTAGTTGTCACACTCCAGCGTCTGTTTGGGTCAATGCACCTAACCAGCGTGTCTTTCAGACTGTGGGAGGAAACCAGAGCATCCGGAGGAAACCCATGCAGACACAGGGAGAATGTGCAAACTCCACACAGACAGTGACCCAAGCCAGGAATCGAACCCAGACCCCTGGCACTGTGAGGCAGCAGTGCTAACCATTGTGCTACCGTGCCGCTGTGACATTTCTTCGCCAGCCAGCAGTCATTCTGCTGGTGAGCTTCATTATCCTTCGTGACTGTAGTACTGTTGGAAAGTATGCCGTGTCCTGCGTTTGCCATGCTATTTTTAGTCAACGTGTTTACTCAGCCTCTCCTTTTGATCAGAGTTGAACTC